>NW_017386047.1:518691-520112 GCF_000237925.1 Schistosoma mansoni
GATCGTGGATGCGACTACTGAAGAGTCCGACAATAGGACGAAACGGTAATCGAGTGCTTCCAGGTTTTCCATGTAGGTATAGCTTCAATTGACTCATGATCTTAACTATATAGAATTACTAAAATCTCCATAAAACTCCCTTGTGATAAACTTTAATGGTTAAGATTTATTAGTTTGACGGTTATTTTCTCATTGTGTTACTATACACAAAATGTGTGAATAACTAAAGATGCACTAATGATTCACTTCCAAATAGAATTATATAAAATTCCAGTTGAGATGTTTTAGAGTAAGGTCTTACTGTTAATTATACTGTGGTTTGTCGGTAGTAAAGTGCTTCTCCCATAGAACCAGAATCTGAGGTAACGCTGCTTTCGCAAAACGGAAGGAGGAGATTAGAAATTTGATTTATATGAATCCCATATTCCCATATTCCACCACTAATTACTATCACCTAGGTAACTTTATACAATAACGGAGATAAAAAGTCAAGAACTTCTCGCAAAAAGACCCCGTGTAACTTTTAGTAGTTGTCGTCTAGGCAATGCTGTCTTACAAGTAGCCAAGACCACCCCTAATCCCGTTCCATTTTTTCATTGTGTAAAGAATTATTATTCCACAGTGTGAGTAGTCGTTAAGTGATGGCCTACTATGCACGCATGACAGCATTCGACTAATTTAGAAACTATGAACTATCAATGAAGCCGGGAAATGAGTCAGTTATCCACTGAATAAACTCAACGATCTGCAAGTTCAGTACTCTCCAAGTGACCTGAATATTCTAAGTTACATCTCTGATAGGATCATGGATGTATATTTCCAAAGAGTCTCCTACTAGGACATACAAATTGTCTAGTGTTTTCAGATTCCGATTAGTTGCCTTGCTAATTGTTAATTCATGATGCAAAAAATAGAGAAATCCCCGAATCTTTTATTTAACAACACATTATTGATAGTATAAAAATAGACATTCATATGTATTTAAACATAACAGGGTTGAAGTAAGACATTAACACCGTTCCATGCTAATTCAGTGGTTTGGAGGTTTGTGTTAGATTCCCATGCGCGAGATTATGGATGCGGGTTGCTGAGAAGTCCTTTACTAGGACATGACGGCCATCCAGTGCAACCAGGTTTTCAACGGTTGTTTGGCTTAAATGGACTCATGAATTCAACTGTTAACGTGAAAATTAGCTTAGTATTGTTTGTTTGAATCTTCCCATTGATGTTTTTAGGACTGCAACTGGTCAGTCTCTAATTGACATATGTGCATACTGTGCGTATTGCCTCTATATAGCCTATATCCACAAGCATGATAAGCAAAGATGGATAGTGGCTAGCAGTGGAATCCAGTTTGACGCGCGTTCCGTCCTATTCGGTATTCGTCAGCTGGATGTACCTGTATCACATACTTGCTGATA
>NW_017386047.1:520312-524626 GCF_000237925.1 Schistosoma mansoni
TGGACGCGCACTGCCGAGGAGTCTCACAATAGGACGAAACGTCCGCCCAATGCTTCCAGGTTTTCGATGGTGGTTTATCTTCAATTGACTGTTGATTTCAATGATGAAAATACTGAAATCTCCACAAAACCCCTTCTGAAAAATACTAGATAATAATCCCTTAGTGACAAATGGCTAGATACAACTGAAAAAGCTAAAAATAGGTCAAAAAACATTGAACTGTTTTCATACTGTAAAAAAAACTCTACTGGAAATCACTTTATGAAGGCGAATCGTATTAATTTTATAGATTAGGAATATTTAATTATCTTAATAACTAAAAACTGTTTTATTACGAATGATTGACTGATTTATTAAATACTCTGAGATTTTGTATTTCATAACAACATTGGAATCACAATTTATGGTAAGCAAAGATGGATAGTGTCTAGTAGTGGAATCCGGTTTGACATGCGTTTCATCCTATTGGGACTCGTCAGCTGGATGTACCTGCATCTCAGATTTGATGTTCACTCTGGGACTCGAACCCAGAGTGGCAGTACCTTTCGCTTCAAACGCCATCGCGTTATCCACTCAGCCACTGAGTCTTGATAGCCACTTGCTTGTGCAATGGGGTGAAGATATCGAGGCAATACGCACAGTATGCACATATGCCAATAAGAGACTGACCAATTGCAGTCCTAAACATCACCCCCAAATGCCCTGGTACGGCTGAGAGTGGAGAGAGTCCGCTCTCCCTCTCGAAATGCTCTCACATGGCCAGCGAATATATAGCCTCTGTCAGGGATGTCCTACTCACTGCCGGCTCGTAGCCCTACTGTTGTTTACGAAATTGAGAGGACGAAAAGCGAATGTCCGGCGCTTTAACCGGGTTGGTGGACAAGGCGAGTCCACCTAGGGGAGTTGGAAAATCCTGATTCCAAACCAATGGTCCACATGGGCCCCAGTATCCTGAGGGAACAAATGGCGCACGAATCAATCGTTGATCACCGGCTACCATGTGACTGCATCTCGTCACGATGCTCCACTGCCTTGTGGATCAGATCTTTCGGTCAAAGGCTCCGAGTGTGGGCCCCTAAGGAAACCACCTGCTTCAGTTCGGGCACCTGAACAGTATCACAGCCCTCACACAAATCGAATGAGATTTGTATGGCGCATATGTATCTGGTGCTTCCTTGTACCAATATTTATGTGTTTAAATAAATAAATAAATAGTCCTAAACATCAATGGGAAGATTTAAACAAACAACACTAAGTGAATAATTAGAAACATGTTATTAGTATTAGTCTTTAGTACTTTGATATGTTTGTCAATCATGTGAAAGTATGGTTACTACTTTAAGCGATATGAGACTGATTATGACTCAGTTATGAATTGGTGTTGGATCGAAAAATATCTTAATCTTACGACAATTTAATCATAGTTAAGGTCGGTCAATGACAATGCCTTTGACTATAACATTGAATTACACAGTTTTAAACCCACGGAAAAGGTTATTGCAAATATACGTGAAGATGGTATTTGTAGGCTATAGGTATTTTGATTATAGGTGTTATCGATGCATTGTTGGTGAGAACTGTCGATATCAGACACAGATCATCAAGCAAAACTGATAAATTAGTAGATAAGATTGAAGGTTGTCACTGACTGAGGTGACTAGAACACTTTTTACATATGCCAAAATAACATCATCCTCAATGAGCAATGTTTGTTAGTATGGAAGTAGGTTAGAAGGGAACTAGGAACAGTTAAGTCGAAACATGATATCTGTTCATGATGTGATTAGCTGTTGGCTTTAGCCATATCAGTAGGTAAAGACTACCAGATTGGAGTTCATATGACGATCGCAATCCATAGTTGGAGAAGTTAAATGACATAAATCGGAATTAGTCACCGGGATATTGATACACTTGCACAATACCTCTCTTTGAAATCTTGATTTACAACGGATGTTCATACGTACCTTTACATCCAGTCTGCTTAAATAACATTCTTGAGGTTTCAGTCTCCTCTGTTCTTTTTACCGTTGATGTTGTTAATTTTATCCCGTTGTATTGACGTGATACAGCAATCTGAACTGGCAAACATTTCACGTTTCATCACTGTTGACTGATATATGATTTTATCGTTGATACTTAATTGATTATGGAAAATGAAAAATAGTAGTTGAAATCATAAGTCAGTTGAAGCTAGATCAACATCGAAACCTGGAAGCACTGGACGGCCGTTTCGTCCTATTAAGGTACTCCTCAACAGTGCTCATGCACGATCCCGCACTTGCGAGATTCAAACACAGGACTTACCAGTCTCGCGCGCGAGTCCTTAACCGATAGACCACTGAGCCGGTATCCAACGGTGTTAATGTCTAACTTCAACCAATCCATGAAGTTTGAGCAATCGTCTGTTGTGAGATAACAACTCACTGAAGACAATTGGTGAACGGTTGCTCCAAAACATCGTGGATTGGTTGAAGTTAGACATTAACACAGTTGGATGCCGGCTTAGTGGTCTATTGATTAAGTGCTCTGGAACGAGACTGGTAGGTCCTGGGTTCCAATCTCGCTCAAGAGACGGGATCGTGGATGCGCACTGCTGAGGAGTCTCACAATAGGACGAAACGTCAGTCCAATGCTTCCAAGTTTTCGATGGTGGTTTATCTTCAATTGACTCACGCTTTCAACTATGAAAATACTGAAATCTCCACAAAACCCCTTCTGAAAAATACTAGATTATAATCCCTTGGTGACAAATGGCTAGATACAACTGAAAAAGCTAAAAATAGGTCGAAACAACATTGAACTGTTTTCAAACTGTAAAAAAATCTCTACTGGAAATCACTTTATGGAAGCGAATGGTAATAATTTTATAGATTAGGAATATTTGTTTATCTTAATAACTAAGAATTGTTTTATTACTAATGATTGACTGATTTATTAAATATTCTGAGATTTTGTATTTCATAACAACATTGGAATCACAATTTATCAAAAGCAATAATGGATGACGGCTAGCAGTGGAATCCACGATGCGAATTTCGTCCTGTTTGTGACTCATGAGCTGGACATACGTCCAAATAGAATGAAACTTGTGTCGTCAATTTCACTGATTAGTGTGACATGCTACTTATATCAACAGACATACATACATAACAATATCATTAGATTTTTACATCGCTTAACAAAAGTGTGGTTCAAAGGGGAGTACATGAACTTAGATTTAATAAATTATAATAAATCATATGAAAAATGACTTTGATCTATCCAGTAAATAGTACGAAATGTGACCATGTTCTCCAGTAGGAGTAGATTGGAAGAGAGCTAGGGGCGGCCAGACAAAAACATGACATAAATCCATAAATTCACTGACAGGTGGACTGAACCATGTTGGTAGGTGTAGACTACCTGGTTGGGATTCGTGAGATGATAGTAATCGATGGGTAGACACCTTGAATGACATGGCTCAAATTCGTTTGCAATGGCGAAGGTGCATCCACTCTTTGTGTTCTACCAAATCTCAATCTTCTGAATTCTTCATGTCTCTATCTTTTTTCTCTTTCCAAATTTATTTCACCGTATTATACTCCTTCAATAACATCTTCAAACCCAAATCTTTCACATAATACTTATACTCTTACTACTTCTACCACTATGGGATTTAAATCGACAGCTGGATCTCTGTGTTAATGTGGTATGGCGACCGGAAGTGACGTACGTACGTACTAAATTCCACGTTGTGACTGACTGACTGACTGAGTAGGATTACATTATGTGAACTTACTGATCACCAAACTAGGATTATAACAAGCGCTTACCAATCAAGGAATTGTGTATAGTACTATACTTTCTGCAATAAATATTTCTAAGATGAAATCACTATACATCTATCACTCTGAAACATAACTTCCATCAAGTCTATTTATATTCTTTACTATATTTAAATACATTCATGTTGGTCTAACAATGTAATTTTTCTTTTTATTTATTTAAACACATAAATATTGGTACAAAAGAGCACCAGATATATATGCGCCGCACAAATCTCATTCGATTTGTGTGAGGGCTGGAATACTGCCCGGGTGTCTAAACTGAAGCAGGTGGTTTCCTTAGGGGCCCACACTCGGAGCCTTTGACCTAAAGATCTGATCCACAAGGCAGTGGAGCATCGTGACGAGATGCAGTCACATGGTAGCCGGTGACCAACAACTGATTCATACGCTATTTGTTCCCTCAAAATACTGGAGTCGCCCATGTGGACCATTGGTTGGAATCAGGATTTTCCAACTCCCCGAATGAACTTTCCGTGTCCACCCACTC
>NW_017386047.1:524826-539060 GCF_000237925.1 Schistosoma mansoni
AAGAACTCAGATAAAAGAAACGTATCACGTTCATAGAAGCTTTTCAAGAAAAATATCACCATCTGAATATCTCAGTGGTATTGTCTCGGTCTGTGAGACTGTATGATGTATGTTTGATTTTCATCGAAATTTCAATCTACCTCAAGACTTATTAAACACACTTCACTGATGCGCACTGCTGAGGAGTCCCACAATAGAAAGAAACGGCCGTCCAATGCTTCCAGGTTTTTGATGGTGGTCTATATTCAATTGACTCATGATTTCAACTATGAAAATATTTGTAATTATCGATTGAATAAACATTAGGATCTGCGTTTGAAGATAAGCAGCAAAAACCATGTTTTACCTACGTTTCACATGAGCTGAGCTTCATCAGTGAAGTGTGTTTAATAAGTCTTGAGGTAGATTGAAATTTCCATGAAAATCAAACATACATCATACAGTCTCACAGACCGAGACAATACCACTGAGATATTCAGATGGTGATATTTTTCTTGAAAAGCTTCTATGAACGTGATACGTTTCTTTTATCTGAGTTATCACTCCAACCGTCATCAAACACATAGATAGTGAGTTCAGATTTCAATTTTACTAGTGACAGACTCGATTCTCGTTATAAAGTTTGACTACTACTGTCTGTATCTTATTTACTTACTTACTTACCTACTTACGCCTGTTACCCCTCGTCCAGGAGCATAAGCCGCTCACCAGCACTCTCCAACTCTGTCCTGGGCAATCCTTTCCTGTTCTTTTCAGTTAACATTCATCCTTTTTATATCTGCTTCTATTTCTCGGCGTAAAGTGTTCTTTGATCTTCCTCTTTCCCTTCAGGATTCCAAGTTAGAGTTTGCCTCGTGTTGCAGTTTGGTGATTTCCTTAATGTGTGTCCTATCCACTTTCAATGTCTTTTCCTAATTTCCTCTTCAACTGGAAGCTGGTTTGTCCTCTCCCATAAAACGCTGTTGCTGATAATATCTGGCCAGTGAATGTTGAGTATTTTCCATAAACAACCATTTATAAATACTTGCACCTTCTAGACGATAGATGTGGTTGTTCTCCACGTTTCAGCTCTGTACAGTAGAACTGACTGTCTTGACGTTCGTATTGAAGATTCTCACTTTGAAGTTAGTTG
Source organism: Schistosoma mansoni (assembly GCF_000237925.1). Classification (NCBI taxonomy): domain Eukaryota; kingdom Metazoa; phylum Platyhelminthes; class Trematoda; order Strigeidida; family Schistosomatidae; genus Schistosoma; species Schistosoma mansoni. The sequence goes on from NW_017386047.1 coordinate 525,959, forward strand.
ACAGTTGTTTTGAGTTCCATATGTTCTTCAATTGTAGGAATGCGGTTCTTGCTTTGTTAATCCTCGCCTTTACATCTGCATCCGATCCACCTTGTTTATCAATCATACTTCCCAGGTACGTGAATGTTTCCACATCTTCCAGAGTTTCGCCATCAATTGTGATTGGGTTGATGTTCTCCGTGTTGTATTTGAGAATCTTGCTTTTTCCTTTGTGTGTGTTGAAACCTATTGATACCGAGGCTGCTACTACATTTGATGTCTTCGTCTGTATTTGTTCATGTGTATGAGATAGGAGGGCTAGAACTGTATTTATCTAGTATCTAGTATCTTATTCTATTTCTATCTACTACTTTTTAAAGTTCAATTCAACTTTACTATATTCAAATATTCTTTCTTAAAACTATACTTAACAAGTTGGAACATGTCTTCGTATCATTTATTGATTATGTATATGAGAAAGGGTAACATGAGTAAAACAATTTTGTGATTGTTATCATTTCTTTTAACGGTACAATGTGAGTGTGTGTCTATGTGTGTGTGTGTGTTTGTGTGTTATGATTGGGTATCTATGTACTACTACTACTAATTGTATTTGCTTTTGTCAAATTTTTTTTGTTTGTAAATTTGAAGAAGAAATCGATATCTAATGATACTGATAATGATTGTAGAATGGCAATCGATAATTCTATTCAATTTTGGTGTACTATAAATGTAAGCGTCGAGACCATGGTATAGCGGTTGTCATGGCTGCCTTCCGGGTTCGACTCCCGGTGGTCGTAGGCGATAAATGTAAGCCTTAACGTCGAGACTATAATTTATGAACAAATCAGTCGAGTTTAAGTTAGTAAAACTTGGATTTTGGCGCGGAATTCATCCACTTATTTGGTTAAATACTATTCTGACATTATAGCTGATGAAAAAAATGAATTTAATTCTGAACCCTGATGTTCAACAATAAATCTTAATTCTAATCCCTCTCACTAAGTTTGTTACTCTAATTTAACCGTAGTAAGTATCTGGACATTTTGAAGATCATTTTGACGTTGCTCAAAGATCGTCCATAAATTATAATCTCACCGTCCTAACATTTTCATACTCTGAAGAGAGTAATGGTTATAATGGGCTGCCTATAAATTGGTTAATTTGGATAAGAAATTTTGATGAACTGAAACCTAATGAGGAAGATCTTCGCGAGATTGTTCATTTTGTGGACTGATATCAATTAGGAAGCATTGTTTTACTGAAATTTGAGATTCCTTAGGAAATTGTACTTCACACATCATATAGATTGTATCCAACATTAGATGGTCCCATGGTCTACATTCCTTTAAAATTTAGTCACTTCATGACATAACTTGGTAATCGCTAAAAGCGTCATCGATGTTGATTGTCTCATATCAAACTTAAATATATTTCATCAGTCACGACTATCTGAAATCGATTAATAAGCATATGATTATAAATTAAAGGAAGGTATTAGAAACTATTCAGTTTTTTAAAGTTATTCGACATTATGAACAAACTTAATAATGAAAGATAATATATCCCGAATGCCCTGGTACGGCCCAGAGTGGGGAGATTACGCTCTCCCTCTCGAAATGCTCTCATATGGCCACGCGTATATAACATCTGCTAGGGAAGTCCTACTCACTGCCTTCTCGTACCAGGGGTGTTGTTTACAAAATTGAGAGAACGAAAAGCGAATGTTCGGCGCTTTAACGAAGTTGGTGAACACGGAAAGTCCACCTGAGGGAGTTGGAAAACCGTTATTCCAAACCAATGGTGCACATGGGCTCCAGTATCCTGAGGGAACAAATGGAATATGAATCAATCGTTTGTCACCGGCTACCATGTGACTGCATCTCGTCACGATGCTCCACTGCCTTATGAATCAGATCTTTAGGTTGAAGGCTCCGGGTGTGGCCCCTCTAAGAAAACCACCAGGTTCAGTTTGAGGACCTTGGCAGTATCACAGCCCTCACACAAACTGAATGAGATTTGTGCGGCGTATATATATCTGGTGCCCCTTTGTGCCAATATTTGTGTGTTAAAATAAATAAATAAATAAATAAATATGCTTCTTCGGTAAATGCGAATGTTTTGGATTTGATTCTATCAAGAATCTTAACAGCACATACTCAGGAAGTCAAATAAAAATTTTAAAATAATAATAACAATGTCATTTGTTAAGTTATATCCGACCATGGAAGGGATAGCGGAGTTACGAATTTCTTCGGTACACATAAATTGGGTTGAAATGTACGAATTCGTATGGCTTCTGCTATATGAAGGAGACGAGAAAGAACTCCGTTGAGAAATGATGGAGGTGCACGATAGATCCCTCGAAATGATTTCGATTTATCTACATTATGACCAATATCAATTAGATGTGCCAAGATAGAACTGCGTATTGTTTTTATCTAACCCTTCCCAAACCATGCTGGTAGATGTTCACTCATTCGTTGGTTAAGTTGCCTAGTTGCCTACCCTTGATCGGTCTAACATTTTCGTACTAATATTCATATATATATATATATATATATTAGAGTCAGTCAGTCACAACGTAGAACTTTGTACGTACATACATCAGTTCAAGTTGCCATACAACATTAGCACGGAGATGCAGTTGTCCATTCAAATCCCATAGTGGTAGAAGTAGTAAGAGTATAAGTATTATGTGAAAGATTTGGGTTTGAAGATGTTATCCAAGGAATATAATACAGTGAAATAAGTTTGTAAAGAGAAAAAGGATAGGGACATGAAGAATTCAGAAGATTATAATTTGGTAGAACACAAAGAAGGGGGGGGGGAACCTTCTCCATTGCAAACGATTTTGAGCCATGTCATTCAAGGTCTCTAACTATCGATTACTATCATCTCACGAATCCCAACCAGGTAGTCTACACCTACCAACATGGCTCAGTCCATTTGTCAGTGACTTCATGGATTTGTGCCATGTTATGATCTGGCCGCCCCTAGCTTTCTTCTAACCTACTCCTATTAGAGTAAAGCCTCATGACGATCTAATTGAAAACAATTGTTCACTTACATGTTTTGTTCTAATTATAACAATCTACCCAATGCTCAATTTATTTAAAATTTTCAAATCAAAAATTCAGATTACTATTGTTTATTTGAATCTTCCCATTGATGTTTAGGACTACAACTAGTCAGTCTCTAATTGGCATATGTGCATACTGTACGTATTGTCTCAACATAGCCTTAATTCATAAGCATAGTAAGCAAAGATGGATAGTGGCTAGCAGTGGAATCCAGTTTGATGCGCGTTTCGTCCTATTTGGGACTCAACATCTGGATGTACTTGCATCTCAGAGTTGATGTTCACGCGCATCAAACTGGATTCCACTGGTAGCCACTATCCATCTTTGCTTATCAAATCAAAACTTACTAATGATACCTAATTAACACACAAAGTTAGATTCTTTATCAAAATATTTTTTTCACTTTAAGAAAAACTGAATTTAATTTGTTATGGAACCAATCTTCGATTCTTTCTCACCTTATTATACCTCTTTGTACTAAGAACTAGAAAAAGGTGACTATTCAATGTAAATATCTCAATCTGTAAAGATATCAGTTGTATACCTAATAACTCAATCGTAAAGTCTTATACTCTGAAGCTGGATGGAGGGAATTTGGAACCTTACTAGAAACATTACTGACCTCAAGATGAGAGATGTACCATGGTAACTAGTACCAACTAGTAAGAAACCATTGTATAGCCTCAGTCAATCTATCAATATCGATATATATCCATTAGATTTACTAACTAATATAAATCTTAGATAGATAATTCATTTTCACATACACATCAACATCATACTTATATTAGGGAGAGATAAACAATATAAACACAAGATTATTATGATTATCACTAGTAGTAGTAGTGGTGGTGGTGGTAGTAGTAGTAGTAGTAGGAGTAGTAGTAGTAGTAGTACTGGTGGTAGTGGTAGTAGTAGTAGGAGTAGTAGTAGTAGGAGTAGTCGTAGTAGTAGTAGTAGTAGTGGTGGAAGTGGTAGTAGCAGTAGTAGTAGTAGTAATAGTAGTAGTAATAGTAGTAGTGGTGGTGGTAGTGGTAGTAGTAGTAGTAGTGGCAGTCGTAGTCGTAGTAGTATTGAAATGATTATAAACACATACTTAGACATGTAGTAAACAATATGAAAGGAAATAACAATCTAGTTTATAGTACTTCTTTTCATGTTCCATTGGTAATTGTTAAAAACAATGACCAACGGTAATCAATTATGTTTAAATAACATAGTAACTATGGCATATACAAATCGGTGAAAAACTTCATATTTTGGTAATAACTCTCACCATCACATAGATACAAAGTGTTCCTGTAAGATTGTAATTACATAATACTATTGACATATAATAATGAATATTGAAATATAGATTAGACAAGGTTTTTTTGTTGTTGTTTATTGTTTACATTGTAAACTAATGTTAGTCAAATTGTTATTGAAAAATAATTACCATCAGAAAACTGGTTTTTTTTTATCCTAGTATAGGAATCTTTAGTAGTATTCATTCATAAAGTTTTTCTTAGAAAGGGGGGTTTTCTGAAGATTTTAGTAATGTTATATAATTGAAATCATGAGTCAATTGAAAATAGACCACCATCGAAAACCTGGAAGCACTGGATGACTGTTTTGTTCTATTGTGGACTTTTCAGTGGCAGTGCGCATCCGCGATCCCGCACTCGCGAGATTCGAACTCAGGATCTATTAGTCTCGTGTGCGAGCGCTTAACCACTAGACCACTGAGCCGGAATACAATGGTGTTAATTTCTAGCTTAAATCAATCCACGAAATTTAGCAACCATTCACTATTGTCTTCAGTGAGTTACTATCTCACAACCGACGTGGTTTGAACTCCACTGTTCACTGCTTCCCATTAGAACATCAGGAAATACCTTTGGAAGCCAGTCGCTAGTGAGCATATGATCATTATTAGAAGGGAGTTTTATGGAGATTTTAGTAATTTTATGTGGTTGAAATCAGGAGTCAACTGAAGCTAAACCACCATGGAAAATTTGAAAGCACTGGATGGCCTTCTCGTCCTGGATTCGAGTATAGTGAGGCGAGATCGTGGATGCGCACTGCTGAGGAGTCCTACAATAGGACGAAACGGACGTTCAGTGCTTCCAAGTTTTCCATGGTTTTCTAGCTCCAATTGATTCATGATCTCAACTCTATAAGAATACAATTTATTATAGTTTCCCCTTTTGTTTACCATTTCATAATGCATTATTAAAAAAAGGTATAATATTTTATTTTTTTATTATATTCCAAACTATGAGTAACTTGAACATAAATAACGAATAAGTAGATTGTATGATCATATCATGAACACCAACTGTGAGATGCAGATACATCCGGCTGACGAGTCCCGAATAGGACGAAATGCGCGTCAAACTGGATTTCACTACTAGCCACTACCCATCTTTGCTTACAATGCTTGTGAAATAAGGCCATATCGAGGCAATACACACAGTATGCACATATACCAATAAGAGACTGACCAGTTGTAGTGCTAAACACCAATGGGAAGATTAAAACAAACAATACTAAGTGAATTTAATGTTTAATTTCTTTTATATTCACACATTTCAGCGTGACCTTGATAGCTGTATTGCATTTCACTATTCAAGTATCTTATAGGATACCTCATAAAAGTTAGATAATAACTAATAATCAAGAAAAACTGGACAACTGTTTTGTCTTTGTGCAGGAACTCAATAGTACACATCTACGACTTCAGTGAATGTTAAGTCCAGGGTTATTCAAATTTCACAGAGAGTGCTTAATCTTCAATTCATGAAATTACTTAATTATTATACGTCATTGATGGTCAATTGCTTTGATCACAGTACAACTGAACTCCACTAGTAACGGTTTCTTACTAAAACTCCAAGAATTATTTCATGAAATCAGTCATTAGTGAGCGTATTATTATTATTACCCCAATTATTAGTGCGAGAAGTTTGGAAAGATTGTTGAACATGATCGTTTACATCATGAAACGTCAGTAGACGTTTATGACCATTGAATAGTATCAACTCTTATATTAAACAGTTTGATTAGTTTAGTAGAAAGCAAAACAAATCAATTCAATCTGTCTCAACTATTAAAACCTACATCATTCAATTCTTAGTTTGAGGGCAATTGCCATGATTCACTCTTACTTACTTACTTACGCCTGTTACTCCCCATGGAGCATAGGCCACCAACCAGCATTCTCCAACCCACTCTGTCCTGGGCCTACCTTTCTAGTTCTATCCATTTTTTGTTCATTCTCCTCATGTCTGTCTCCATTTCTTGGAGTAATGTGTTCTTTGGTCTTCCTCTTCTCCTTTGGCCTTCGGGATTCCATGTTGGGGCTTGTCTTGTGACGCAGTTGGGTGATTTCCTCAATGTATGTCCTATCCACTTCCAACGCTTCTTCCTGATTTCTTCCTCCATTGGAATCTGGTTTATTGTCTCCCACAGTAGAATGTTGCTGATAGTGTCTGGTCGACGGATCCGAAGTATCTTGCGTAGACAACTGTTGATAAACACCTGTATCTTCTGGATAATGGCTTTCGTAGTTCTCCACGTCTCCGCCCCATACAGTAGAACTGTCTTGACATTTGTATTGAAAATTCGTATCTTTGTGTTGGTTGACAGACAGTTGTTTTGAGCTCCAGAAGTTTTTCAGTTGTAAATATGCTGCTCTTGCTTTACCGATCCTCACCCTCACATCTGCATCAGATTCACTCCTAACATCCTATGAAATCTATGTTAGGGCAGGTTTATATGATTGATGAAGTATTCTACTTTTACGAAACTAAATTCTTATAACTACAATGTGACAACGAAGCTAAGTAAAACAATTCCATTTCGACGCCCTTTTTCAAAATTAAGTTTTGTGTTGTGACTTGTCATTAGTTTTTGAATTTAGGTCTTTGAATAATGTAAATAATAAGTTTGTTCTTGTTCAGATCACGTTTATGTCTTAATGGTAATTGCCATCGCACACCCACACACACACACAGAGACATTTTGTCACTATCATGTAAACATTCGCAAGTATTTTCTTTTTAACTGTTTACAAATGTTTTTGTGAATATGACCTATAAATACGAGGTTAATAAGACTGTGAAACCTTATGAAGTGTTTCCTTTTTATGTCTCTCTCCCTCTTTCTCTCCCCATCCGATTCCTGTCAAGAATGACAAATAAGTTGAGATTTGTAAACTAGGGGTAAGATAATAACAAGCGTGAGAAAATAATAATTCCTATGACTTTTATTAGTTCAACTAATGTTAAAGGGAAAAACAAATATTGTCTGTACTTTTATAGTGGTAAATGATAAAACTTTATCAGTACTAAAGGGCTGTAAGAACATAACATAAATCCCTTCCCAGTGACCAAATAATATAAATATCAGAAGGGGTTTTGTGGCGATTTAGTATTTTCATAATTAAAAGCGTGAGTCAATTGAAGCTAGACCACTATCGAAAACTTGGAAGCACTGGACGGCCGATTCGGCCTATTATGGGACTCCTCAACAGTGCGCATCCACTATTGCGCACTCGCGAGATTCGAACTCAGGACTTACCAGCCTCGCGCCAGAGCACTTAACCGATAGACCACTGAGCTGGCGTCCAACGGTGTTAATGTTTAACTTCAACTGATCCATGAAGTCGAGCAGCCGTTCACCAATTGTCTTCAGCGAGTTCCTATCTCACAACAAACGTGGTTGAGCTCCACTGGTCACTGCTTCTCACTAGAACTCCAGGAAATACCTCTTGAAGTCAGTCACTAGTGAGCATATGTTGATTATTAGCAGAAGGAGTTTTGTGGATATTATATTATATTGAAAGTACACCGTACTAACAAGTATCAACTAACAAGAAACTTAAGTCTAATGAAGTTTCCTAAAAACTACCTTCAACAACGTAATGTTATCCAGTGTGAAACGCTTTCAAATAACTAGGAAAAGTTCAACTGAACTTCTGTTTATGACTAAAATAAGTAACTGATTGGAGTTAAATATCTACACTATTGGTTTCCTGCTCAGCTGTCTAAACTTTGAGTGTTCGTGCGAGCGATCTAATTTCTTGGGTTCAATATGTGGTGGCGAGGATTGGAGACGCATACTACTGAGAAGTCTCATACCAGGACTGTCCAATGCTTCCGGATTGCAATGGTTGTCTTGCTTAGATCAATTCATGGTTTCAATAAGAATAAGTGATTTAAATTTCCAAATGAACATTAGTAGAATTCAAATGAACACAGTCAGATATCAAAACTTCGTAAAGTTTGTAATACTATTGTAAGTGAACTAATATACTACATTTTCGACTACTGCTTTCATCCTAGACCAATTCATGATAGACTGAAATTTACTTGTATTTCAAACGTTGATCAGATGTTGAACTTGGCTTATCTGATTTGGTTCCCCTATCATCTTACCAATTGATTACACCAACTACATGAATGAAATATCATAGATACTTTCTGTTAAAAAGATCTCTGGAAAAAAAAATTGGAAATCCGTATCTAATACAAATGGTGTGGTGTATGCCACTTATGTCAACAGACATAATTAGTATGTGACACTTATCAGTAATGGAATACCTAGCAACAAAAGGATAAGAAGATCTAATTAAAGAGAACAGGGATATAACCAGGGAGTAATCGAAATAACAACAGAAATGAAGGAATGATGAAGCTTGTAAGAGACAATTGATGAAGGATGTGCTAATGAAGTATTCAATGTATGGTTGAGCCAAACCAGGATTTCATATTTTATGAAGACATTCTGTAATTTTATATTAAACAAAAGATTGATCTTCCCCACATGAATACTGATCTTGTTTATATGATAATTTCTTTCAAATTTTAGCGAACAGTTTGATAGAAGTTGAATTTTTTGATTATGTATCTGAAAAAAATTGAAGGGTGACACCATAATTTACACATGGCCATGTGAGAGCATTTCGAGAGGGAGTCTGATTCTCCTCACCCTTGACCATACCAAGGCATTTATCTTCTCATGTTTCTCTTATTAAAAAAAGACAATAATATATTCTACTGAATACTATTGTTATTCATTTATTTAATGATCGTATAAACTTCTCTCCTTTTCTCTTTCCTCTCCTTTAACAAACTCATTGTATCTTAAGCAAAGATGGATAGTCCTTAGTAGTGGAATGCAGTTTGGCACACATTTCATCCTATTTGGGACTCGTCAGATGGATGTACCTGCATCTCAGACTTGTTGATGTTCACTCTGAGACCCGAACCCAGTAACTTTCGCTCCAAACACCATCGCGTTATCCACTCAGCTACTGATTTCTGATAACCACTCCCAGCTGACGAGTCACAAATGGGACGAAACGCACGTCAATCATGATTCCACTGCTAGCCACTATCCGAAATTAAATATTGTGTAAAATCATTTGTTACATCATCTTTCTTAGATATTGATCCATATTCCTTAATCAATATTTCAATACCATTAATTTCGGCTTTTTTTTCTTCTTCAAAAATCTACTAAACTTTAGGTTGAACTAGCTACTGAAGAAGAAACATTAATGAATGATGAAAATTTACTGAATGACAACAATAATGAAGAAGAACAAAAAGGAATCAATGGTACTATTTATACAAATGATACCCAGCAACTGGTTAATTGTCCCCTGGACAAAAGTATTCTTGATCATTGTAAAACAAATGTGAAAAAATTCAAATCTACATTCATTAAACATAATCGTGATATTTCACCATTAGGTGGTTACCTATATCATACAGGTCGTTATTCTATGAAATCTTCATCACCATCACCTTCAAGACCACTTAGTACTATTGAATTAGATCATGAAATTGATCTCATGCTTGATGAATTATCAATGAATTGTTTAGAGAATACAGATTCGAATCTATTAACCGATGGTATTAAAATACAACATTGTTCCAGACCAAAAGAACGTTTATCACGTCCATTAAGTCTATTGAATGATACAAACCATCATCATCAGAGTGATATAGATAGTTTAATGAATAATGATCAATATGATAATCATTCAAATAGTTTACCTGAATTAAACACTTATGTTAAAATATGTAAACCAAGAAAATTTGGTTTAAAAGTATTTCATCGTTATTATATATCTGTTAAAGGAACGGAATTATTTGTTTATAAGGTAAGTATTAGTTTCAGAAGGGGGGTTTGGTGGAGATTTTAATCATTTTATAGAGTTCAAATCATGAGTCCATTGAAGATAGACCACCATGGAAAACCTAGAAACATTGGGTGACTGTCACGTTTTATTGTGGTACTCCTCAGTGGCAGTGCGCATCCACGATCCCGCCTCGCTAGAGAGATTCGAACCCAGGACCTATCAGTCTCACATCAGAGCACTTGACCGATAGATCACTGAGCTGGCCGGAATCCAACGGTGTTAATGTCTAATTTCAACTAATCCACGATGTTGAACAATCATTTCACCAATGTCTTCAGTAAGGTGATATCTCCAAACAGACGTGGTTTGAACTCCACTGGTTACCGCTTCTCACTAGAACTCCAGGAAATACCTCATGAAACCAGTCACTAGTGAGATTCCAGATTTTCCATGGTGATCTGGCTTCAACTAACTCATGATCTCAACCCTGTAAGTATTATTTGTTTTTGAAAAAAAGATCAATTTTTTTTTGTATTTTCACATTGATTAATGGTTGATTCAATGTGGTACAAATCCTGAAATTTGTAGACTTACTAAAAAACCATCGTCAAAAACGTCTAAGTAAGATACTTAATATACGTTGACTGGATATCATCAACAATAGTCTTTTGTGGAAGAGGATAAACCAGCTTTCAGCTGAACAAGAAATTAGAAAAAGACGTTGGAAGTGGATAGGATATACATTTAAAAATTATTAAACTGCATCACGAGGTGAGCCTTAACCTAGAATCCTGAAAGGAAAAGGAAAAGAGATAGGCTGAATAACACACTGTGTCTAGATTTGGAATCAGACGTGAAAAAGATGAATAGCAATTGAATAGAAGTGGAAAGGATTTCCTAGGACAGGGTTATATGGAGAATGTTGGTGGTTGACCTATGTTCCTCCATGAGGAGTAACAGGAGTAAGTAAGTAAATAAATCCTTGATTTGCAACTTTCAAAGCTACGCAATCATGATGGCTAGATTGTAACAGTGGTTGACCCTTATGGAAAATATGTATAGTATAAATCCATGTGGATGCATGTCAGTATTAAAATATGAACATCTGAATTCGTAAGTGTATGATGTCTCTTTATTAAAATTTATTACTCTGATTGATCGGTCTATATTGCTATATACATATCTTCAATAGATTTATTTGGTCTAATGAGAAAATTACTGGGTTAGAAACGTAATGTGAACATCGAAATTGAAATTCGAGTACCTCCGCCTGAAGAATCTTAAGTAGGACGAAACGCATGTCATAGATTTCATAATCAAAATATACAGGAGGATTATTGTACTTTTCCATAAGGATTCACAATGGTGTTTCATAGATTAAGTCAATTTTAGTCTTATTGCACGTACAAAATGACAGAATTATGCATAGGCTCAACGCAGCGAGAATAAATGAATAGAATATGACAAGGGGGTTTTGTGGAGATTTAAGTAATTTTTTTATATAGTTAAGATCATGAGTCAAATGAAGATAGACCACTATGGAAAACCTGGAAGCACTGGACGGCCGTTTCGTCCTATTATGGTACTCTACAGCATTGCGCATCCACGATCCTGCCTTGCGGGATTCGAATCCAGGACCTACTAGTATTGCGCCAGAGCACTTAACCGATAGACCATTGAGCCGGCATCCAGCAGTGTTAATGTCTAACCTCAACCAGTCCACGAAATTGCGCGACCAACTTCCGCTGTACTGAGGATCTTACCTGTCTCTACTGTCTCTAACTGAAAAGTTAAAATTATCATAAACAATTAAGCATGAAGAGTGTAGTTTTAAAAGAACAAGTGGAATAAATGATTAAACAATGATGAATACATATATATAGACACCATGACGACTGTTTTCGAGCTATGTCTGTATTGTATACGAATAGTAAACTACCGACTCTATTAGAATAAACTAACCATAAGTTTAAGACTGTCCTGTATTCTTTTAATCAACAAACTACAGGGGGTTGGCCGCGGCCCGAATAGCTCAGTGTTAACGTCTCTGACTGTGAAGCTGAGTGACACGGGATCGAATCCGCCAGGGAGCATCAGTTCCCTCAAGATTACAGGTACACCTTGCTGATGAGTGCCAAGTAGCACGAAACCCGGGTCCAGGGTTTCCTGTTGACCACCTCCAACCACCATCTTACTTCAATATATATAGTGCAAACAGTGTCGAGCCACCTAGACTGGCGGCCACATTGCAACTTGATCGATAGCATTCGATCAGCACTAAAGAAGGAGTTGACACGCATGACATTGATCACCACCCAGTGATCAATCAATTGGAAGAACACATATATACTATGATTTGTGTATTAGCTACTCATAAGTAATATAATCGAGTTGCAGTTATTAAACTTACTAATGGACTATTGTTTAGAAATAAACAGCTCTATGTAATACTGGATTTCTATCATAGAATGACACCTAAACATAAATTACCTCGCAAATTACAATTTATGAACAAATAAGTTTGTCAATTGAAAAATGAACCGGCATCCGATTATGATAATGTCAAACTTCAACCAATCCACAAAATTGAGCAACCATTCACCAATTATCTTCAGTGAGTTCCTATCTCACAATAGACGTGGTTTGAACTCCACTAGTTACTGCTTCTCATTAGAACTTCATCAGAAATCTTTTGAAGTCAGTCACCAATGAGCATATAATTATAATCAGAAAGGGTTTTTGTGGAGATTTAGTATTTTCATAGTTGAAAGCATGAGTCAATTGAAGCTCCTGCTCGAGACTAGTAGGTCCTGGGTTCGAGTCTCGCGAGGCGAGGTCGTGGATGCGCACTTCTGAGGAGTCCCACAATAGAACGAAACGGCCGTTCAGTGCCTCCAGGTTTTGTATG
>NW_017386047.1:539260-559155 GCF_000237925.1 Schistosoma mansoni
TATATTCTAGATTCTGACAAGAAAGGAGATGATCATATGGAAAGGTTACAATATGCTGGTTTTATTTTAAACACGAATATTTTGAAACAGGTAGATGATTTTCATTTTGAACGCCTTTGAAAACATGATGATTGTTTTTAATATTAGAAAACTATTTGGTTTAAATGAACAACTGGATACTTATGAATTTCAATAAGCTATCTAGATTTTATAATTATGATTAGAGATTTGTATTAGCTATTATGAAAACGAGGTTATCAAAAAGCTAACCTGTTTTGTAATGCATGTGACTAATTGATATCATATGTTAGGCCATATACCTTAGTATAAGATCAAATAATATGTCAGGTTTGTCGAATTTTCAGTTATGATTGAATTCTGTCTACCCCTTGTCTTAATAAGTTGACTTGATGCACATTAGTGTTAAACTGATCTCTACTTATCAGTTGAATTTATAATCCTTATAAGGCAATAAAATAAATAACCCAACTGAATATCCGTAAATTCACTTTCATTGATTTATATGAGGTTTTGTGAGTGATAAATATTTTGTGTTAGCATGCATGTATGATGAATAAATGATCAACCTTACTCGAAACATCTGGGTTTATACGGAGCTAAAGGTTAGAAAAACACAACAACAAGAGGAAAGAGTTAGGTATGATTTTGCAATTAGGTGAATGAAGATCATTTTAAATAGGAGTGGAAATTGATTAATGATCATATAATAATAATTGGTTGAAGTAAGACATTAACATCGATGGATCACGGCTCAGTAGTCTAGAAGTTAAGTGCTCGTGCTCGAGATCATAGGTCCTGGGTTCGAATCCTGCTAGCTGGATCTTGGATGCACAACTCTGAGGACGAAACAGCAGTCCAGTGCTTCCAGGTTTCTGATGGTGGTCTACCATCAATCGATTCATGATTACAATGAAATAATAATAAAATCTAAATGAATAAAAATAACGAAGTCTTAATTGAATAAATTTGGAGAGAAAATAACAAGATTAAAACAGGAAAATAATTATATGAGGCAGTTACATTCATTAATGCTGAAAGCTAAACATATATAAATTTCAGGACAGTGATAAAAGGTATGGAGTAATATTAAACTAAAGATTTCTGTAATGACAAATTGAGAATACAGCTGAGCCGATTTTGACTTATGTCACCTAATGTCTAAAACCACTAGTTAATTCTTATGATACTGAACTCGACCAGGAACTTTAAACTTACTAACACAAATCAATTTATGTTAATTATAAATCAGCTATATTTTATAATGAACAGTAATAAAACTTGGATGTTTAATTTTGTTTATTACACTTCACGACCAGTTCCCTCGCTCCTTTTACATTGTTATCAAAATATAGGGTTCTATAAATATTCTAAGCAAAATATCCAAATCTCCAGATAACACTCAGCTGATAGTAACCATGAATCATGGGCATAAATCAGCTGCCGATCACCAATTCATTGTTACATGGCCACATGTTTTCGAGGAGAAACATTATCCTTTGTTATTTCTAAAAACTTTGAACAAGACTTTGAATCTAACTGGTGCCTATTTCCAACAATCGGGAATATTAAATACATGTGAGTAACTGACAAGGTGTACTTTTCGATCAATAAAGTAAACTGTTGCATGTTGACCTAATTCTTTACTGTAATATTTTATTTCATATGCTTTAAAACTTTTTCGTTTTTCACTACCCACAATAAGTCCAATACATTTTTCTCAGTAATGAACTGATGTAAACTATTTTAAGTTATCTAACATAAATGTTTAATAAAGCTATTAATGAAGAGAAATACTGTATTGCGAAACTGTTACCTATCATAAACAAACTACTCAGACATTCAAATTTAGACTATAATAATAAATTTCAAATCATTCAGAGAAATCCAGAAATGGACAAATTCAGATGATTCTTTTTTCATAGCTGTGAAAACCTAAAACATATATCTGGAAATATGTTTACCTAAATCCTTTAAGCTTATAAACCCAATAAAAATAATTTTGAAGTATCGTCTATAAAGATAAGAAGATCATTAAGCTTAGAGAACATAATCTGATCAAAACTTTTGATAGAATAGTTCAAAAATGATTATGCCACAAACCATATGGGATCAAAATATTCGATTAAGGTTCGATAATCACAATTTTTCATCTCTGATGATTTTTTTAGTGAAACATAGTGAAAACTATTTAGAGATTATAAAATCATATAAACCATGAGCTTTCTTTATTAGGATAATGATGTATTCCTAAATAATGATAAACACTTTTCTCAGAAGGGGTTCTGGGGAGATTTAGTATTTTCATAGTTGAAAGCATGAGTCAATTGAAGCTCCTGCTCGAGACTAGTAGGTCCTGGGTTCGAGTCTCGCGAGGCGAGGTCGTGGATGCGCACTTCTGAGGAGTCCCACAATAGAACGAAACGGCCGTTCAGTGCCTCCAGGTTTTGTATGGTGGTCTACTTTGAATGGACTCACGCTTTCAACTATGAAAATACTAAATTTCCACAAAAACCCCTTCTGAATTTCAAATGAAACATTTACAAAGAGAAAGCACGTTTATATTAAATACTCTTGCTGTTATTTCATAGACTTTTGCATCACTCTTTGAGCATATAGAGCATTGATGTAGATGTCTAACTTTAAAGTTATTGTTCATAGTGAATATTAGTCATACAACTACTGAAAACCATAAAGAACTGACGAGCTTTTTCATTTTAGTACAGAGCTGCTCAATAGTTTATATCCATACTCCACGCATTACTGAACACGAGACCTTGTCCCCTTGTAGCGAGCAGACAAAATTTAGATCATTCATTGATCCGCATTAAGTTTGTAGATATACAATGCGGTTCCAACTTTCGTGAGTTTTATCTTTGATGTGTTTGTCAGTGCTCAGTGCTTAATTCTTATACTTGAATCAAATATCGATCCAGATTTCCTTGGTTTTCAATAGCTATCTAACTCATATCTTTCTTTTCATCTTCTTCTCTTCCATTCCATCATTTCTCCTAGAATAAAGATGATTATCTATCCAATAGTGATTCAGCTGAAGTAATCTATTTACCAGGATGTGAAATACAATCAGATTTATGTATATCATCAGAAAAATTCAATCTACGTTTATTTGTTCCAGTATCACGTACTAATTTACCATTATCTGCTGCATTTGCTCCTTGTCAATCAAATGGTTTACAATTAGATGATGAAGATCCAACTGTAGGTAGTAAATTAAAACGTAGAGCATCATTATTATCATTAACATCATTATCTCATTTAAGTAATGTTCTTGGTATATCATCATCATCATCAAACAATGGCGCCCAAAATGGACCCATTAATATAAGTGGTATTGGTGCATTAACTGGTTCATCTGCAACAATGACTGGTCTTATTAATGAATTATGTTTACGTTTTTCAAATTTAACTGATTATATAGATTGGTTAACAATATTTCGTATAACAACATCGATACATTTAATATTACCATCAAATTTATCTACTGATATTACAGATTTAAGTAGTATATCAATAAAAACAAAAAAATCATCTAAAAAGTCACGTTCTATTATAATCACTTCATTATTAAATCGTACAATATTTAATAATGAACGTAAAGCTATAACTAATCTTATCCAATTATTATCTCCTAATAGTTTAAAGCTTGATCAACCTGATAAAGTAATCAATTTAACTAGATTACATCATCATTTAGATAAACGTTTAATTCATATGTTACCATTAAGATTAAGTTATATGAAAAATTCATATCATAAAACATTAGATTATAGATGGGATCATTTCAAAGATGATACTTTAATGAAACATTCAGGTACATTGCCAAATCATGATAAACCACCAATTTATTCATCACATATGAATCAATTTATACAAGTAAGTATTATATGATTGAATTCATTTTGATATTGTTTATTTGATCATAGTTGAAATTAGGAGTCAATTGAAGATAGACCACTATAGAAAACCTGCAAGCACTGGACGACTGTTTCGTCTTATTTAGGACTCGTTAGCTCGATGTACCTGCATCTCACACTTTTTAATGTTTACTCTGGGACTCCAACCCAGTAAATTTCGCTTTAAATACCATTGCGTTATCCACTCAGCTACTGAGTATTGATAACCACTTACTAGAGCAATGAAGTGAAGTCTAAATTCACTTTATATTGTTTGTTTGAATTGTCCCATTGAGATTGGGGACTGCAATTGATCAGTCTGCCATCGGCAATATATGCATACTTTGCGTATTGCCTTGATGTAGCCTTAATTCACAAGCATTATAAGCAAATATGGACAATGACTAGTAGTGGAATCCAGTTTGACGCGCGTTTTGTCCCATTTGATGCAGGTACATCCAGTTGACGAATCCCAAATAGGACGAAACGCGCATAGTCGATTCCACTGCTAGCCACTGTCTATCTTTGCTTATAAGTTTTGTTTTGTTTAACATTAACTTCGAATTTATATGAATATTCATTTTTTCTCAATAGTTGAGATCATGAATCAATTGAGGCTAGATCATTATGAAAAACCTGGAAGCACTAGATGGCCATTTTGTTCTATTGTGTGGTGGTCTAGCCTCAATTGATTCATGATGTCAACTTTAATATCCTCAAAACTCCTTTGAATATTCATTTGTCTACTAGCTAAAATAATTCAATTCTACAATTCATTGATAAGTAATTTGTTTTACTCTTTTAATCAGCAAATGGTCCACCAGGGTGTTTGGTATCTGAGTGGTTGCGCCATAGGATTGAACTGTACTGTTCGGATTGTAGCGTTGAAGCCTATATAGTTTCTGGTTCTTCTGTCGGGTGGCGGGATTGAGCTGTACTGTTTGGGTTGCCGCGTGAAAGTCTGGATGATGTCTGGTTCTCCTGAAAACCAGTGCAAGATTACCCTGGCCCATAAGGGCATATTATATAACTAACTGAAACTTTTAATCAGTAATATAAATAATCAACAAATAGAGATCAGAAATACTAATGTATATTGGTTAACACAATTTCTTCTATGTTTAATGTCCAATCAGAATATGAAAACAGAAACCTGATTCGGCTTTGATCATTATGACTTAAAAACCTATAGGATTACATACATGATTCATGTGACAGTGATGCATCACAAATAAGAAATCAAAATGTGTTCTAACCGTTCCATCTTTCCCGATTAATCGTCCATATCTAACAATTTACAGACCGAAGGCCTTAGGTTCGAATCTCACGAGCGGGATCGTGGATACGCATTACTGACGAGTCCCACAATAGGACGTAGGTCTTCAAGGTTTTCAACGGTGATCTAAACATCAGTCAATTCATGATCTCCATCAAAACTTAACAATCTCTATAACTCTGTACTGTTATTTTATATATGATAAATGAATGATTTGCATAGTTCCAACCTTTCCATCTTTTGCGAATAATCGTCCATATCTGACAATTTACAGACCGAAGGCCTTAGGTTCAAATCTCACTAGCGGGATCGTAGATATGCATTACTGACGAGTCCCACAATAGGACGTAATAGCTGTCCGAGGTGCTTCGAGGTTTTCAACGATGGTCTAACACCAATCGGCCTTCATGATCTCCATCAAAACTTAACAACCCCCATAACTCTGTACTGATATTTTATAATATGATACTTTCTCTTTTCTTTTCTTTTCTTCTCATTAGACTCGTAATCATTTCATTCAACATATTTCATCTATATATACTCAAATCAATAATTTAAGTAGTATACAATCTAAATTAAAATATATTAATGTATGGGAACAATTACATTTTCATGGTATTGCATCCTTTCCTGCACGTATTGAAGTTACTGTACCATTGAATACATTAATCAATGGTGAGAATGATAATAATAATGGTAATAGTAATGGTAATGGACAAACCAATTGGATACCTGGAATGAATCGTTCATCCACTATGAATAATAATCATATCACTATATCAATCAGTCGAAAAATTGAATCCATCGGTATTGGATCTACCCGTATCTATCGTTGTGATTTAACCAATGGTGAAATATTAGCAAGTTGGCGAATGTCTTCAATACAAAGTTGGCATATTAATTGGGAATTAAGTGAACTTGTATTAAATATAGCTATTCAATCTAATACAATGAATACTACTACTACTAATACTACCACTGGTCGAGTTATTATAAGACCAATAGATGTATCTGTTCGTATGATAGCAGAATTTTTAGGGGGTTATACTTTTTTGAATTTAAGATCACCAGAAAAAAATCAATGTCTTGCTGAAGATATTTTTTATAAACTTACTACTGGTATGTCACAACCATTTGTATAACCACCACAGAAATGGATAGCTGAAATGATCCAATCAAAATCTTGAATATTAATGTCTTTCAATGATTGATTATTGCATGCCATCCAACTTATCCTGGATATTTGTATCTCTCCCACTTACTGACATACACATATATATATCTATCCACATAATTACTGTACACATATAATGCTTGGTCAATGGTTCAGTTTCTATACATACTACCTATATACAAGCATACATACATGGAAACTATATCCGGCATACATGTATACGTACCTACATACATGCATACATACATACATCTTCCCATATATGTTTTACCGAGTTATTATTATTATTCAGAATATCTTGTATTGATTATCATGATCTTAGTTTCTATGACAACTAACAAATAATTGAACCTCATGATAATCAATACATGTTGACATTTTCATTTACGTTACTTACTTTACTTACTTACTTACTTACTTACGCCTGTTACTCCTCGTGGAGGAGTATGGGCCGCTCGCTAGCATTCTTCATCCAACCCTATCCTGGGTTCATTTACGTCATTCACTTAGAAATTTCCCAAGGAGAGTTATTTTTAAAAGAAAAGAAACATTATAACTATGCATAGACAAAGAAAAATATGATCTATATATTGGTTCACCTCATCACACTACACTGAGATAAATGAATTTATTTTGTTTTTCTTCATCTACTACTTATATTAGTTTCAGTAGTACAAGTTTGGGGGGAAGGTAATCAGAAAGGTTATTGAATGTATATGGTTGTTTAGTATACAAAATGATAGGCATCTTAATTGGTTTCTTTTCTTCACATGAATGAAATATCCCACCTATTTAACCTTTTTTAGATGCTACTATATATTATTTATGATACTACTTATTTCAGTAGTGTTACAGAGAGAAAATATATAAAAGAAATCTGACTTCTTTTTCATTTGTGTATCTTTATATTTCGGTGCTTTTCAGTTGTTCCATTCATCTCATTTTTCTTGTGTACGTGTGTGTGTGTATGTTTAGTTGCCAAGACATTATTCACACCTAAGAAATATACATATAGATGTTGTTGGTTTTGCTTTACTATCATTATACTATGAAAAAATAAATTCACAAATTGATTTTTTATGGTATACCGGTTTTAATTAGTAAAATTATCATTTCATTTTCTTAATTATCAATGAATAATATAGAGGGAGACGGAGGGGAGTGAATTAATCGAGTTGTTGCATTTGATGTTTATATATGTGCTGCCTTCTCGTGGCGGGGGTGATGTTCACGAAACTGAAAGGACGAAAAGCGAATGTCCGGAGGGAGCTTTAACCGTGTTGGTGGACACGGAAAGTTCACTAAGGGGAGTTGGAAAACCTTCATTCAAAACCAATGGCGCACATGAGCTCCGGTATCCTGAGGGGACAAATGGCGTATGAATCAATCGTTGGTCACCGGTTACCATGTGACTGCATCTCCTTACGATGCTCCACTGCCTTGTGGATCAGACCTTTAGTTTGAAGGTTCCGGGTGTGGTCCCCTAAGTAAACCACCTGCTTTAGTTTGGGAGCCTGGGCAGTATCACAGACCTCACACAAATCGAATGAGATTTGTGTGGCGCAAATGTATCTGGTGCTTCATTGTACCAATAATTATGTGTTTAAATAAAATAAAAAACTGTATAGATGTGATGGTGCCTTTTATACGGGAGGCGGGGGGGTGAATTGATCGAGTTGTTGCATTTTGATGTTTATATATGTACTGTATAGATGTGAGGGTACTTCCAGGTGTTCCACGTTTTCGATGGTGGTCTAGATTCAATTGACTCACGATTTCAACTATGAAAAATAATGAAATCTCCACAAAACCCCTTCTGATCTATAATCATATGCTCATTAGTGACTGACTTCAAGATACATGTCCTGGAGTTCTAGTGGGAAGCAGTGATCAGTGGAGTTCAAACAACGTCTGTTGTTAGATAACAACTCACTGAAGACAATTGGTTAAGGGCTCTGGCGCGAGACTGGTAGGTCCTGGGTTCGAATCTCGCTAGCGAGGCGGGATCGTGGATGCGCACTGCTGAGGAGTCCCATAATAGGACGAAACGGCCGTTCAGTGCTTCCAGGCTTTCAATGGTGGTCTAGCTTCAATTGACTCATGATTTCAACTATGAAAAATACTTTTTATCATTGAACGGTGTTGTTTGACAAGCTATTGAGAACTAATAGATGAGAGCTTTTAAAGTAATACATAAGACAAGAAAAGTAGTATCAATTAAGTAATAAGTCGACTAAGAATCGAAACTTTTATTATTTCATGATATGACATTATTCTCGTGAAGAATCATTGATAGAGAGTTTAAGGATACCTGATTACGTTGATCATATCTTCCCAATCATTTATTCATCATATTGAATGCAGTTATTGATCAGCACAAACATTTTTCTATTAGATATGGGATTTAAAAAATAACTAATGTAACCCTCTTGTAGCCTTTAATTGACTCCAGTTAGATGGTAACGATTAGGAAATGTAATTCCTAAGTTAAATTCTTATATTATACTTTGGCTAACTGTTGTGATGGGCTGTGTTTGAAACCTGATACTGATGCATGAAGTGCTACGCCCTAACCTCCTATCTGACAACATATGCAAGAATACAAGATTGGATGAGAAAGTATATTGAGCTACCGAATAAAATACACAAATATTCATTTAGATATGTGCAACTCAAACCCTTAGGAAATCAATCCATTTCTTATCTACTGAAATACATTTAACTGTCAGGCCACTCTTGATTATAATCGATTGAAATTTACATTATGCTACTTCAGACTGGCTCACTATGTCACCAACCATATCATGCAAGGATGCTTATAAAATGAGAAATATGTCGAAAGGATTGATTTTAGACATTGATTTATATAGATAGACGATAAGAGATACAGTGCAGTGATAGGTAATACAACAATGTACGAAATGCAATTGGATAAATAGGTATATACAAATTAATCACGAATACTTATCAGCGAATACGGATGATGGGTGAACAGCCAACAAAGACAAATGAACAAAAGTATCGTACAGGGATGCGCTTAAAACAGTCGTAACAAATTTCCAGCTACTTTCTAGTCAGTCATCAAACAAATTTTGTAAATGATGAGTTTCCAAGAAATAAGAAAACAGAAATTACAAAGTGTAAATTAATAAATAGATTGATATTTCCTATAGGTTACTTTAACAGTCTGAAGTGAACAAGAACACAAGTGGAGACAATCAAATGTAACCGAATACTAAATTACAGAACATCGTAGTAAAATCTGAGAATTATTCAGTAAATACTTCATTTTCAAAATGTCAATCAATCATCTCAAACTTCATTGTTTCTTCATTTCTACACTAATCAATGTTTGTTCTTGTTCTCATTTCTTCGATCTTCTTAACCTTGTGTCGATAGACATTTCACTTTCGATTGATGATACATACTACTTATATCTATCGACATCAATAGCACACATCATCAACGTAACCAGTGACCAAAAGTAGGTTGGATTCTTGGGTCACGATATCTCACTTCTTCCTCTATCTGCACTTAATCGTTCATAATCCAACTGATACTGTTACTCTTTTGTTCTTATGCTCTGTTAATTGTCTGCTTTAACGGTCCTTTTCTTTTTTACTCACGAATGGGACGTTAATTTTCCTTAGACGAATATCTACACTAAATTCCCTCCCAGTGTCGACTCTACAAGACTTCAACACAACTCAGACTAAGAACAGGTGATTAACCTGACAAGAACGTAAATGTATTTCCACACGAAAACCTGACACAATCCAACAACAATGAACAATCGATCAGTAATAATAAATAATAAGGATAGGGGAATAAATAACTCATCTGATAGCTATCACACTAAATACATGTCTGACTAAGCAGACAACGAATGATTATCATTCTCGCCCATACATCATTTTCACATAACTTAATTGCCAATTAGAGTACATACTTATAAAACGTTGGTACTGGTCCAAACTAATGATGTGTTAAGCAGCACGAGAAACCTAGAGTCAACTCTGAGTCCTGATTAGTCTGACCGACTACGTCTGCCTATTTGACTCCAAAACACAGCTTCTACTATATAGATCATGTGTTTCAGACATACGCAGTATATATACAAGCAAATCAGACCGCATCATACCATAAAATAAAAGATGACATTTATAAAAGATCAAAAGAAAAGAGGCTATGAGTTTGACAAACTAAAACTAGGAAATAAGGAATAAAATATGAACGGTAAATCGTATATTGTTAGCAAAAAGATCAAAAAGGAAGCTTATAATATAATGAATACGGAAAAGCATATAACATACGGGCATATTAGTTATCCAGAATTTATATATGGAACGAGTGTGAGGTTTGTTAAGAGTCGCGACCGTGGTGTAGCGGTTATCATGGCTGCCTTCCAAGCAGTCGATCCAGGTTCGACTCCCGGCGGTCGCAGGCGATTTTGAAATGACCACCAACAAACCCAACTCCGCCTGTAGCGCCTCTGGGGGTTACTGCCGGTCCCAAGCCCGGGTAAAGGAGGAGGGTTGGGCATAGGGTTAGCGACCCCATCCCGTAGAAAATCAACTCGCTAAAAAAACGCTGACCAGAAAAAATCATTCAAACCATTCAAACTCTGCCCTGGGAGTAGAAGGAATAATTATGACGTCTCATGATGAAAGCCGAGTTCCTTCGGAAGTCATGAGGCCGATGCAGCTTCTTACAACCAGAGCGACAATTTTTATAGGTACATGGAATGTCCGAATAATGTGGGAGACCGAAAGAGTCTTCCAAATTGCTGCAGAAATGAGAAAATACAACCTGGAGGTTCTTGGAATCAGCGAAACACATTGGACGCAGGTTGGACAACAACGACTGTCTTCAGGAGAACTTCTGTTATACTCCGGTCATGAAGAAGAAAATGCCCCACATACACAAGGAGTTGCATTGATGCTGTCCAGAAAAGCACGAAATGCACTTATTGGATGGGAATCTCATGGACCAAGGATCATCAAAGCCTCCTTCAAAACAAAGAGAGAGGGCATTACAATGAACGTCATCCAATGCTATGCGCCTACCAATGACTACGATGAAGACGCTAAAGACCAATTCTACGATAGGCTGCAGTCGATCGTCGAGAAGTACCCAACCAAGGACCTGACAATTCTGATGGGAGATCTCAATGCTAAGGTTGGAATGGACAACACTGGATACGAAGACGTCATGGGACAACATGGACTGGGAGGAAGGAACGAAAATGGTGAGAAATTTGCAAACCTATGTGCCTTCAATAAACTGGTCATAGGTGGCACCATATTCCCACACAAAATCATACACAAAGCCACTTGGATTTCACCGGATCACACTACACAGAATCAAATCGACCATATCTGCATCAACAAAAAGTTCAGGAGGACGATGGAGGATGTGAGAACCAGGAGAGGAGCTGATATAACATCCGATCATCATTTGCTGGTCGCCAAGATGAAACTAAAACTCAAGAAGCACTGGACAACGGTGCGGACAACATCACAAAAGTTTAATACGGCCTTTCTTCGAGATGCTGACAAACTCAACAAATTCAAGATAGCCCTCAGCAACAGGTTCCAGGCCTTTCATGATCTACTCAATGGAGAGGGGACTACCATGGAGAGCAACTGGAAAGGTATCAAGGAGGCAATCGTTTCAACATGTCAAGAGGATATGGGCCAAAAGAAGCACCATCACAATGAATGGATCACTGTTGGTACACTGGATAAGATTGAAGAAAGGAGGAACAAGAAGGCAGCAATAAATATCAGCCGAACAAGAGCGGAAAAAGCCAAGGCACAAGCCGAATACACAGAGGCAAACAAGCAAGTGAAGAGGAGCATCAGAACCGACAAACGTAAATATGTGGAAGATTTAGCAATGACAGCGGAAAAGGCTGCAAGAGAGGGAAACATGAGACAACTGTATGATACAACAAAGAAACTTGCTGGAAATTACCGTAAGCCAGAAAGACCAGTGAAAAACAAGGAAGGCAAAGTAATCACCGACATTGAAGAACAACCAAACAGGTGGGTAGAACACTTCAAAGAACTCTTGAATCGACCAGCTTCACTGAACCCACCCAACATCGATGCAGCACCCACAGACCTCCCAATCGATATTGGCCCACCAACAATTGAAGAGATCAGCATGGCCATTAGACAAATCAAGAGCGGCAAAGCAGCGGGGCCAGACAACATCCCGGCAGAGGCACTGAAAGCAAATGTAGCAGCAACTGCCAAGATACTCCACATCCTCTTCAGTAAGATTTGGGATGAAGAACAAGTACCAATAGACTGGAAAAAAGGACTTCTGATCAAGATACCAAAGAAAGGCGATCTCAGCAAGTGCGACAACTACAGGGGCATCACTCTTCTCTGAATACCAGGAAAAGTCTTCAACAGAGTATTGTTAAACAGGATGAAGGATTCCATAGACGCCCAACTTCGAGATCAACAAGCTGGATTTCGTAAAAATAAATCGTGCACAGATCAAATTGCAACTCTACGTATCATTGTGGAACAATCAATCGAATGGAATTCATCACTCTACATCAACTTCATAGACTACGAGAAGGCATTTGATAGCGTGGACAGGACAACACTATGGAGGCTTCTTCGACACTACGGCGTGCCTGAGAAGATAGTCAATATCATACGGAATTCCTATGATGGACTAAACTGCCAAATCGTCCACGGAGGACAACTCACCGACTCGTTTGAAGTAAAGACTGGTGTTAGGCAAGGTTGCTTACTCTCACCCTTTCTCTTTCTCCTGGTGATCGACTGGATCATGAAGACGTCAACATCTGGAGGAAGTCACGGGATACAGTGGATAGGCAGGATGCAGCTTGACGATTTAGACTTCGCGGATGATCTGGCTCTTCTATCACAAACGCAA
Source organism: Schistosoma mansoni (assembly GCF_000237925.1). Classification (NCBI taxonomy): domain Eukaryota; kingdom Metazoa; phylum Platyhelminthes; class Trematoda; order Strigeidida; family Schistosomatidae; genus Schistosoma; species Schistosoma mansoni. Next base: position 552,561 of record NW_017386047.1, read on the forward strand.
CAACAAATGCAGGAGAAAACGACCAGTGTAGCATCAGCCTCAGCAGCAGTAGGCCTCAATATAAACAAAGAGAAAAGCAAGACTCTCCGATACAATACAATATGCACCAATCAAATTACACTTGATGGAGAAGCTTTGGAGGATGTGGAAACCTCTACATATCTGGGCAGCATCATTGATGAACACGGTGGATCAGATGCAGATGTGAGGGCGCGGATCGGTAAAGCAAGAGCAACGTATCTACAACTGAAAAACATCTGGAGCTCAAAACAATTGTCAACCAACACCAAAGTTAGAATTTTCAATACAAATGTGAAGACAATTCTACTGTATGGGGCGGAGACGTGGAGAACTACAAAAGCCATTATCCAGAAGATACAAATGTTTATTAACAGCTGTCTACGCAAGATACTTCGGATCAGATGGCCAGACACTATCAGCAAAATTCTACTGTGGGAGACAACAAACCAGATTCCAATGAAGGAAGAAATCAGGAAGAAGCGTTGGAAGTGGATTGGGCACACCTCTAGGAAACCACTTAATTGCGTCACAAGACAAGCCCTCACATGGAATCCTGAAGGTCAAAGGAGAAAAGGAAGACCAAAGAACACATTACGACGAGAAATAGACACAGAAATGAGAAGAATGAATAAGAACTGGAAAGAAATATAAAGGAAGACCAAGGACAGAGTGTGTTGGAGAATGTTTGTCGGCGACCTATGCTCCATTGGGAGTAACACGCGTAAGTAAGAAAGTAAGTACCAACAAACCCATCATTCACATACAGACACCACCCAGTGAGTTCCACCACACACGCACACCTACTCGACCACACCCTCGCCAACTCACTGTCCTCCCACGTAGTTGGGACAGAAAAACAACCCGCCATCATTGTCTCCACACCTCAACATCCACTGTCCGAGACGCCACGACACACCAGTGTGGCCGACTCGTGTCACAGCATAAACACACGTTCATCTAACCACTCCGACAGATCAACCAACTGATGCGTCAATCAAGCTTCATTATGATTCTCTCAAAATCATCTACTCAGTCATCAACTCCTCTCCTCATAATCCTCCTCCTCCTACCATTACTACTACTACCACTCCTCCTCTACCTCTACCTCACCCTCACCCTCACCCTCCCCCTCCTCCGACACCTACACAAACAACCACCTCGACTCACAACCTCATATTTGACCGAACACCGTGTATTCACTCAGAAACAACCACATGTCACATCACAATCTCAGATGGAAACAAACACTAATTCCTTCATTCATTCTCTCCCCATCACACTCGCGTGTGTGTTCTCTCATCCTCTCCCATCCAATCACACAAGCACGTTGAATGTGCCTGCAAACGAGACATTTTCTCTCGGATCGACAAGTTCACGGCAATCGAAACGATATTTCATGAGACGAACAGACTGACGTGTGGATCGCGATTGACCCGAGTCAACAGACAGGATTATGAGTGTCGTTCAGTGAATGGGTCGATCACGTGCACAATCATGTTTGCAAGCATGTATGCACACACGATGATGAGGTGATTGTGTGTGGATTAGGGGACAACGTGTGTACTACACACAAAGTCACACCAGGACACATGTGGAGCAGTACACACGAACCAGTGTGTAAGACAGGTGAGGATAGAACCGACTGATTGTGTCATTGCTCACAACGATGGTGATTGTGCTTCTCAATTCGATACTGTGCCTTGTTCACAATGCAATAGATGAACAGAGAGTTTCCATCCGATCATCAACTCACATGTCTTGCCGATTATTGTGACATCCATGTGTAGATATTTTCACCTCGATTGCTCGTCCAATACAATTCCTCTCATCGGATAATTCACGTGTTGGTGTCGATGGAGAGAGTGCATGAGAACATTGTGCTTTGTGTAGTTTGGTCAGGCAATGTTGTGATGTGGTGCATTTCAACTGGACACATAGTGGAGAGTGTTGACGATATTGCCGATATTGGCACGTTGTAGGTGGTGGTGTCTATCCGTGCAGTGGGGTAGTTAGTTCGAGACAGTCGGAGATGACTGTACACAGTTGGAGAGGTAGGGTTGGCAATTGTTTTCTGAGTGAATGATGTGGTGCGTGCGTGCGTGCGTGCGTGGGTGGGTGAGAGAGAGTGAGTAAGTGAGACAGTGTGTGTCCGTTTGTTTGTGAGTGCGTGTTTGTTGTTGCGGAACGAGTGTGAGGTGTGTTAAGAGTCGCGACCGTGGTGTAGCGGTTATCATGGCTGCCTTCCAAGCAGTCGATCCGGGTTCGACTCCCGGCGGTCGCAGGCGATTTTGAAATGACCACCAACAAACCCATCATTCACATACAGACACCACCCAGTGAGTTCCACCACACACGCACACCTACTCGACCACACCCTCGCCAACTCACTGTCCTCCCACGTAGTTGGGACAGAAAAACAACCCGCCATCATTGTCTCCACACCTCAACATCCACTGTCCGAGACGCCACGACACACCAGTGTGGCCGACTCGTGTCACAGCATAAACACACGTTCATCTAACCACTCCGACAGATCAACCAACTGATGCGTCAATCAAGCTTCATTATGATTCTCTCAAAATCATCTACTCAGTCATCAACTCCTCTCCTCATAATCCTCCTCCTCCTACCATTACTACTACTACCACTCCTCCTCTACCTCTACCTCACCCTCACCCTCACCCTCCCCCTCCTCCGACACCTACACAAACAACCACCTCGACTCACAACCTCATATTTGACCGAACACCGTGTATTCACTCAGAAACAACCACATGTCACATCACAATCTCAGATGGAAACAAACACTAATTCCTTCATTCATTCTCTCCCCATCACACTCGCGTGTGTGTTCTCTCATCCTCTCCCATCCAATCACACAAGCACGTTGAATGTGCCTGCAAACGAGACATTTTCTCTCGGATCGACAAGTTCACGGCAATCGAAACGATATTTCATGAGACGAACAGACTGACGTGTGGATCGCGATTGACCCGAGTCAACAGACAGGATTATGAGTGTCGTTCAGTGAATGGGTCGATCACGTGCACAATCATGTTTGCAAGCATGTATGCACACACGATGATGAGGCGATTGTGTGTGGATTAGGGGACAACGTGTGTACTACACACAAAGTCACACCAGGACACATGTGGAGCAGTACACACGAACCAGTGTGTAAGACAGGTGAGGATAGAACCGACTGATTGTGTCATTGCTCACAACGATGGTGATTGTGCTTCTCAATTCGATACTGTGCCTTGTTCACAATGCAATAGATGAACAGAGAGTTTCCATCCGATCATCAACTCACATGTCTTGCCGATTATTGTGACATCCATGTGTAGATATTTTCACCTCGATTGCTCGTCCAATACAATTCCTCTCATCGGATAATTCACGTGTTGGTGTCGATGGAGAGAGTGCATGAGAACATTGTGCTTTGTGTAGTTTGGTCAGGCAATGTTGTGATGTGGTGCATTTCAACTGGACACATAGTGGAGAGTGTTGACGATATTGCCGATATTGGCACGTTGTAGGTGGTGGTGTCTATCCGTGCAGTGGGGTAGTTAGTTCGAGACAGTCGGAGATGACTGTACACAGTTGGAGAGGTAGGGTTGGCAATTGTTTTCTGAGTGAATGATGTGGTGCGTGCGTGCGTGCGTGCGTGGGTGGGTGAGAGAGAGTGAGTGAGTGAGACAGACAGTGTGTGTCCGTTTGTTTGTGAGTGCGTGTTTGTTGTTGCGGAACGAGTGTGAGGTGTGTTAAGAGTCGCGACCGTGGTGTAGCGGTTATCATGGCTGCCTTCCAAGCAGTCGATCCGGGTTCGACTCCCGGCGGTCGCAGGCGATTTTGAAATGACCACCAACAAACCCATCATTCACATACAGACACCACCCAGTGAGTTCCACCACACACGCACACCTACTCGACCACACCCTCGCCAACTCACTGTCCTCCCACGTAGTTGGGACAGAAAAACAACCCGCCATCATTGTCTCCACACCTCAACATCCACTGTCCGAGACGCCACGACACACCAGTGTGGCCGACTCGTGTCACAGCATAAACACACGTTCATCTAACCACTCCGACAGATCAACCAACTGATGCGTCAATCAAGCTTCATTATGATTCTCTCAAAATCATCTACTCAGTCATCAACTCCTCTCCTCATAATCCTCCTCCTCCTACCATTACTACTACTACCACTCCTCCTCTACCTCTACCTCACCCTCACCCTCACCCTCCCCCTCCTCCGACACCTACACAAACAACCACCTCGACTCACAACCTCATATTTGACCGAACACCGTGTATTCACTCAGAAACAACCACATGTCACATCACAATCTCAGATGGAAACAAACACTAATTCCTTCATTCATTCTCTCCCCATCACACTCGCGTGTGTGTTCTCTCATCCTCTCCGTGCAACTGAGTTTGGTGCAAGTTGGCACTGGTCAGCAATGTGTACCTGTAATCTCGATTGAACTGATGCTCCCTGACCGATTCCATCTCGTGTCACTCAACTGCACAGTTGGAAGCATTAACACTGCACGATCGGTGACGCGACTGACCTCCTGTAGGACTGAGATGTATTTGCAATGGATTGATGAGTGGGTGGTGATCAATGTGATGTATGTGAGGTGCCTCTCAGTGCAGATCCAATGCTATGGATGAAGTTGCAATGTGGCCACCAGTCTAGGTGACTCGACATCGCGTGCACTATGTTCAGATGAGATGGTGTTTGTAGGTGGTGAACAGGAATCCGTGCAACTGAGTTTGGTGCAAGTTGGCACTGGTCAGCAATGTGTACCTGTAATCTCGATTGAACTGATGCTCCCTGACCGATTCCATCTCGTGTCACTCAACTGCACAGTTGGAAGCATTAACACTGCACGATCGGTGACGCGACTGACCTCCTGTAGGACTGAGATGTATTTGCAATGGATTGATGAGTGGGTGGTGATCAATGTGATGTATGTGAGGTGCCTCTCAGTGCAGATCCAATGCTATGGATGAAGTTGCAATGTGGCCACCAGTCTAGGTGACTCGACATCGCGTGCACTATGTTCAGATGAGATGGTGTTTGTAGGTGGTGAACAGGAATCCGTGCAACTGAGTTTGGTGCAAGTTGGCACTGGTCAGCAATGTGTACCTGTAATCTCGATTGAACTGATGCTCCCTGACCGATTCCATCTCGTGTCACTCAACTGCACAGTTGGAAGCATTAACACTGCACGATCGGTGACGCGACTGACCTCCTGTAAGACTGAGATGTATTTGCAATGGATTGATGAGTGGGTGGTGATCAATGTGATGTATGTGAGGTGCCTCTCAGTGCAGATCCAATGCTATGGATGAAGTTGCAATGTGGCCACCAGTCTAGGTGACTCGACATCGCGTGCACTATGTTCAGATGAGATGGTGTTTGTAGGTGGTGAACAGGAATCCGTGCAACTGAGTTTGGTGCAAGTTGGCACTGGTCAGCAATGTGTACCTGTAATCTCGATTGAACTGATGCTCCCTGACCGATTCCATCTCGTGTCACTCAACTGCACAGTTGGAAGCATTAACACTGCACGATCGGTGACGCGACTGACCTCCTGTAGGACTGAGATGTATTTGCAATGGATTGATGAGTGGGTGGTGATCAAATGTGATGTATGTGAGGTGCTTCTCAGTGCAGATCCAATGCTATGGATGAAGTGCAAATGTGGCCACCAGTCTAGGTGACTCGACATCGCGTGCACTATGTTCAGATGAGATGGTGTTTGTAGGTGGTGAACAGGAATCCGTGCAACTGAGTTTGGTGCAAGTTGGCACTGGTCAGCAATGTGTACCTGTAATCTCGATTGAACTGATGCTTCCTGACCGATTCCATCTCGTGTCACTCAACTGCACAGTTGGAAGCATTAACACTGCACGATCGGTGACGCGACTGACCTCCTGTAGGACTGAGATGTATTTGCAATGGATTGATGAGTGGGTGGTGATCAATGTGATGTATGTGAGGTGCCTCTCAGTGCAGATCCAATGCTATGGATGAAGTTGCAATGTGGCCACCAGTCTAGGTGACTCGACATCGCGTGCACTATGTTCAGATGAGATGGTGTTTGTAGGTGGTGAACAGGAATCCGTGCAACTGAGTTTGGTGCAAGTTGGCACTGGTCAGCAATGTGTACCTGTAATCTCGATTGAACTGATGCTTCCTGACCGATTCCATCTCGTGTCACTCAACTGCACAGTTGGAAGCATTAACACTGCACGATCGGTGACGCGACTGACCTCCTGTAGGACTGAGATGTATTTGCAATGGATTGATGAGTGGGTGGTGATCAATGTGATGTCGAAGATTTATATAAAACTGTATCATAATGGTTAGGTGAAGTCAATCCGCACAGGTACATATATGCCAGCTGAGATAGAACGAAATCGAGTTAAAATCTTGTGTTAGACTGCTAGGTACCTTATATCTGTTCTTTAGTGGCCTGTGATCTAACTTATGTTAGATCGAACGAATGATCGTTATCCCATGATTACTGTCGAAATATACATCCTGGACACTCTC
>NW_017386047.1:559485-732938 GCF_000237925.1 Schistosoma mansoni
TCATAACAGGACGGAACGGCCGTCTAGTGCTTCCAGGTTTTCCATGGTGGTCTAGCTTCAATTGACTAATGATTTCAACTATGAAAATACTGAAATATCTACAAAAACCCCTTCTGGTCTATAAATTTGTTGAGAATGTTAATTCTCTGAAAAAACTGCTTGCTTAACATTTACTTATAATTCTGTAAACTTGAAAGTTTTCTTTTTTTTCGATCTGAAACTCTTCACAACAGTCATTATGCGTTTTTATTGAGCTTAGAAAAATGACCTCCACCAGCAAGTTACTGACCAAATGTACTAGTTTTGTATCCTATTTTTAATGTCTTTGTATTCTCATGCCCATTTGCTATACATTTTTAATCGTTTTTCTTTGGTCGGTATCAATAAATCTTTCTTGTGAAATTTATCTTTCTGAGATTATTCAGGGGGTTATAGAAAAGTGAAGGTAAACTGAGAGAGTTATCCGAATCGATTTTAAGCCGCCCAGTTCATCAAGACAAAGTAGAAAGGTACTTATTCGTGTCGCTTTGAGGTAGAAGTAATGAAATAGTTTAACTGAGAAATGAGATTACTAAGCGTAAATAGAGAACTGGTGTATAAATGTCTGATTGTGACGTGACACAGTGCGCAAATGTGGAAGTGACCAACACTCCAGAAGTTATCCAGTAATGATATATTTTCGCTCATTTGATTGCTATTAGAAATTAAGACCAAGTGAATTTAGCGACGGACTGTCAACTTCTTGTTCCGACGAACCAACTTCCATATTTCACAAAAATATTCTACACATAATGAATATTATTACAGGATGGTTGTGGAGATTGTAGAATCTTGTAATTCTATATCACAGACTGATATTAGGCAACCATGAGAAACTAGATGGCATTGGATAGTCATTTCTCTAGGGATCGAACCCAGGATTATAATACCAGGAAGGAGACCAATTCATCTCCAGACCACTAAGTTATCATCCAATGGTTTATACGGTTACTTTCAGGTTAAGCGCTTAAATTAAGGTATAACAGTTTTGGGTTCGATTCCTCACACGATCATGGATCTTCACTGATGAGGAATTCCATACTTGAACGAAACAACTGTCCAGTATTTCCTGCTTTGCAGCGGCTGTCTAAATAGTTAGTCACCGATGTAAACTATGGCAAACATAATATTTATTTAAGCACATAAATATTGGTACAAAGGGCACCAGATACATATGCGCCACACAAAATAATGAGAATGGGAGAAGATGCGTATATGTAAAAGAAGGAAAAAAAGAGAAGAGTAATGATGGGGGAACTGAAATGTACAATCAGAACTCTCTCAGTTGAGAAAGTTATAACCACTCTTTATGAAGAAAGTAAAAGAAGGTTACAGCAGGCTCGCCACTGGCTTCTATTCTGAGCCACATCTGATAACGTCTCTATCCACTGTGTTGCACCATCTCTCGGACCCCATCCAGGGAGTCGTGAAGGACCAACAGAGGCTAGCCCTTTGTAGCTTTCTTTCATACCACGACACCATGTCATACACTGACCACATCTCTCCGCTTTTTCCAACCAGTCCCAGAGTCGGCAAATAATGCACGACGTGGAATTCTCTGGGACGACATTCGTAGAACATGTCCAAGCCACCGAAGTCGGTGTTTCAAGATGGTGACACCAATTGAATTATAATAAATAGTTACATACAAATATCGATCGAAAAAATATCAAAACACCAATAACCTGGTTATAATTAACTACCATATCATTGTAAAACTGAATTATATCTTACCACAATCTCGAAACCTAATCGTTTAATAGCTAAACGAAGTTCTGTATAACTTAATTCTAAAGAATCTTCACCAGGTATATCAGAGAAATGATATAATAATGGACCTAAAATACAAAATGATACTCATATTATATAGAAACACAGAAATAAAAAGTTGTATAAATACTGATAAACTGTTAAGAATATTCATTATTATTAGCATATACAAAGAGGAAATCATTTAATAGTTAAGAAGCTTAGTTTTCAACATGTAAATTATGGGTTCGAAAACATTAGCTTTAAACTACTTCTTGAGGGCCCCAAAAATGCCCTGGTACGGCCGAGAGTGGGGAGAGTCCGTTCTCCCTCTCCAAATGCTCTCACATGGCCACACGTATATAGCCTCTGTCAGGGAAGTCCTACTCACTGCCTTCTCGTCAATGGGGTGTTGTTCACGAAAGTGAGAGGACGAAAAGCGAATGTCTGACGCTTTAACCGGGTTGGTGGACACGGAAAGTCTACCTAGGGAAGTTGGAAAACCCTCATTTCAAACCAATGGTGCACATGGGATCCAGGAGCCTGCATCTCCTTACGATGCTCCACCGCCTTGAGGATCAGACCTTCAGGTCAAATGTTCCGGGTGTGGCCCCCTAAGAAAACCACCTGCTCCATTTGGGCACCTGGGCAGTATCACAGCCGTCACACAAATCAAATGAGATTTGTGTGGCGCATATCTATCTGGTGCTTCTTTGTACCAATATTTATGTGTTTAAATAATAATAACTTAATACGCTATTTCGTAACGTTTCCCAAGGACATTTTTATACTGTATATACGCGCTTGAGTTGTGTGCCTGTTCGTTTGTGCTTTCAACTGCTTGTGGAATATACTTTTTTCCGGTCTTTTCCTCCTAGTTATCAGGGCTAGGGAGCAGTGAATAGTTTAGCTTGTCTCATTGTTGTGTTGCTGATCCTTCGTTCCGTTCGCAGATTTTAGGTGATCTCGTAATCTCTTCAAAAATAGCAAAGTTCAAATAACTTTATCAATGTCACTAGTCCTTATTACAAATAATCTAGCTTAAATTTTGATTAGACAGGTTTTATGAGGATTGGTTTAACTTATAGATTGTATTTATCACAGATTGGTCGCAGTTGGGGGATCACTGAAAACCACGAGACATAAAACAGATGTTTTATTTTAGTATGAAAATACTCACGCGTGTGAACTTGCGATCAGACACACAGTTGAATTCAAGACCTTTACGTCACGCGGCAAATCTCTAGCCAATAGAACCAATGGGTAAGCGTGTAATTGTATGTTCCAGAGTGCAATCAATGTGTGAAATAAAGTGATGATCACCCAATGTAACTGGACAATCCAGTAGTTCTAATGGTTGGGGATTTTCTGCTAAACCTGAAGATTTTGGATTTAATCAGTGAAGGAATTGTAGACGGGGACTACTGAGGAATCTCGTTACTGAGACGAAATATGTTTTCAATGTTTCGTGGCTTTAAAAGAAACTACAGCTGACATCAATTTGTAACAAATGCAACCTGTAAATCTGGCTGAGTACATTAGCCTGTGCTTTATTAGTAAGAGTTTATATTTTTCTGTCGTTAGTATTCAGAACTAAATTTAATTACTTTTAGTTGACATACAAACTAACCTTGGTTAAGTGCCTTGATAATGCTTGTAATTAGTAGTGAAATTCAGAGAACGAGAAATTTCGTTTTATTTGTAACTTTTCAGATGGGTGCAATGGTGATAATCAATGACGATCAACATATAAAAAAGTTTATTCACCAAGTACTTGAGTATGAACCACACTTGAAGTGTGAAAGATAATGGTACTATCCGGTTTTCAGCAAATAGAACTCACATCGGTAAACATTATTTGAACTATATATATAAAACGATATATATGGCCAAGTATACGAATATTTCGTTGGAGGATAGCATAACAGAAAATGACTTAGAGTTTAATCGACTTACAATCGACTAATAAGGTATACAATTCTTACAGTCTACTTTGCTATTCTCATATATTCAAGTCAATAGAATATTTGTTTAGCTGAGTTGCTTATCTAGGTAAGTTACTCAGAAAAGGGGGGAAATCACCTGTGGAGCTTCAACAACTGAAGTGATTAGGACACATTACGTACGATCAGTCATAACCAAACCCGAATTGTAATGTTGCACATATTAGAAGAGGTTATTCACTCCCGGTCTATGTGCACCACAACTGTAAATCACGAGTTACAAATTTTCAATAGAATGATTTAGGATGGGTTTCCCCAATGGCACACGTACACTTCACCGTTTATGCAATTCTTAACGTTGAATCTAGTATCATTCTATAACCAACTTTCAGTCATCAACCCCATTCATTATTTGACAACTACATTTCTGTATTTTTATTATAACTGATATAATCATTCATTCTCCTACACTTAAAATGTTAGTGGTTCCTTATCACTGTGCTGAAAAAATAGCAAATATGGCTGACGACTACCTGCACCAGGTTCTACATTTTCCTAATGACAGGCTGGATATCAAAATAACAGGTATTTCTGACTAGTAAACTTTACAAAAAAGATTATTCAGGATGAAATGTGGATTATTCAAAACCTTTTTGTTTTGATTGCCTCTAACCATTCAGTAACAAAAAAAATAACACAAACCACGATATTAGGTCACTTAGACTACCGGTTAAACTTCAATAATCACAAAACGGGGACTAAAAAATAATAACAATCGGTAAAATAATAACTCGATTAACCAACCATCATGTCTCAGGCCTGTACCATGACGTACCTATGAAATTTTAAGAGGGAGTTGAACAGAATCACTAGGCTTTCAAACAAACAGAAGTCTCATTAAAAGCCAAATGAGTACATAAACCTGTATATCCAGTAAGTGAGTATATATGTAAAGCAGTAACCAAGTGAAGGATTTGATGTTTAGTAAGAAACAAAAAGAAAATATGAAGACCACAAGACGGATTTATTTCAGGACTAATTTATACATACCAAAATTGATCCAATAACCACCAGGTTTAAGTATAAGCCAAATTGTATCCAAATAATTAAGAATATTATGTGATGTGTCAATAAAAAACACAGTAGCTAAACAATCCCATGTATCTGCATTTAAATTTAAAAATAGGTACAAAACCAATAGGCATTAATGATTTCAGAATGGAGTGCAAAGAATGAATAGAATAAAGTTTTCTCATAATAATATGGCTTAAAAAGACTTCATTTACTGACTGAGAAACATAATGTTCGTTAAGTAATTCAAAACTGGCCCCCAAATGCCCTGGTACGGCCGAGAGTGGGGAGAGTCTACTCTCCCTCTCCAAATGCTCTCACATGGCCACGCGTATATAGCCTCTGTCAGGGAAGTCCTACTCACTGCCTTCTCGTCAATGGGGTGTTGTTTACGAAAGTGAGAGGACGAAAAGCGAATGTCCGGCGCTTTAACCGGGTTGGTGGACACGGAGGGTCCACCTAGGGGAGTTGGAAAACCCTGATTCCAAACCAATGGTGCACATGGGCTGGCTCCAGTATCCTGATGGAACGAATGGCGGACGAACCTGTCATTGGTCAACGGCTACCATGGGACTGCATCTCCTCACGATGCTCCACTGCCTTGTGGATCAGACCTTTTGGTCAAAGGCTCGGGGTGTGGCCCCCTAAGAAAACCACCTGCTTCGGTTTGGGCACCCGGGCAGTATCACAGCCCACACACAAAGAAGGTGTGGCGCATATGTACCTGGTGCCCTTTTGTACCAATATATATGTGTTTAAATAAATAAATAAATAAAATAATTCAAAACTAGGGTGACTTCAGTCCAAAAGACTAAGACTATGTGTGTGATGTTGACTGATTCTGAGAAATGCTGCCCTTTTTTATGAAACTCAGTTGATCATAACCCAATTTATCAGTGCTGCGCCTTGGTACGGTCGAGGGTGGGGAGAGTCAGCTCTCGAAATGCTCTCACGTATACAGCGACTGTCAAGGAAGTTCTACTCACTGCCTTCTCGCACCACGGGTGTTTTTTACGAAATTGAGAGGACGAAAATGTCCGGCATTTTAACCGGGTTGGTGAACATGGAGGGTTCACCTAGGGGAGTTAGGAAACTCTCATTCCAAACCAATGATGTACATGGGCTCCAGTACCCTGATGGAACAAATGGCATTTGGACTTATTGTTGGTTACCGGCTACCGTGTGACTGCATCTCCTAACATTGCTCCACTGCATTGTGGATTAGACCTTTACGTCAAAGATTTGGTGAGTGGCTCTCTAAGAAAACCACCTGCTTCGATCTGAACACCCGGACAATATCACGACCCACTCACAAAGCGAGTGAGTTGTGTGGCGCATATGTATTCAGTGCCCTTTGTACCAATATTCATGTGTTCAAATAAATAAAATGAATTTTTGTGTGTCAGGTCATTCCTAGTGCAGATCGAATCCCACCAACCAATTTGCAATGTGGTTACTACTTTACATTGCGTGAACTATACGTTATATCTAAAGCTTGGATTTTTAATGTACCGCGTATAACTTGAGCACTCAAACGGTAGAACCCTCCAAGTCACAAATGAGAAGACGGAAGACTGAAGAAAGTGCTTGTTGAACAATCAACATGTACAGAAAATGATGGGTATTTATAGATATTAGCATTTGTCATATCAACATTATAATCCAAGAAATCCGCAATGAGGAATGTTATGCTACTTGACCAATAGTAGCACGCCACGTTGACATTCTAGAAAGTTCTGTTGCGTTCTGATTAGATGAGACTCTTCTAGGGCCTCCAGAGGCTCTGTCGTAGTTCTCAGAAGCCACCCCAACACTATATTGAAATGGGATGGTGGTTGGAGGTGTTTGACAGGAACCCCTGGACCTAGGTTTCGAGCTATTTGGTAAACCATATTGATAATTCGAAATGACTAAGCATATCAACTTGTATGTAACCGAAGGGAAAGCAACGAACTACAATGAATTTATCGTACTCTGGCATCAGTGTCGTTCTTTATTTTGTTTACATTTGTAAAAGGAGGACGTTTATAATTAGAGCGATTTCATGTACAAATATACACAGACACACAAGAACACACATACTTGGCTCAGTATAAATTTCAACGAAATCTCCAGCTGCCATAGAAAATTGGACGTTAGCAGGTAAATCTGCTGGACATACATCAGGGAAATAAACCGGGGCCATTTGATCTTCACGTGACATATTATTACAAAATTGACCGATCCACGGATATAATTTGTACTCATTAACTTGTTTACATCTGAAAATGTGGGAAAATCAAAACGAAACTTTGCGAATACGAAGATTTCGCCACCACTCAGTAATTCGCAGACAATATGAAACCAGAGGCAGTCGGTCAGTTAATCAGTTATATGCAACGTGATACCTGGCACATACGTGTATCGCTTTGAGTTGCCCCACTATTTACCAGTACAATGAAATGAAATTATCAAGCCAAATACCAAGATAGTTGAGATGGTAATTGTCATATCCGCTCAGCCGAGAGTGGGGAGAGTCCGTTCTCCCTCTCCAAATGCTCTCACATGGCCACGCGTATATAGCCTCTGACAGGGAAGTCCTACTCACTGCCTTCTCGTCAATGGGGTGTTGTTTACGAAATTGAGAGGACGAAAAGCGAATATCCGGTGCTTTAACCGGGTTGGAGGACACAGCGAGTCCACCTAGTGAAGTTGGAAAACCCTCATTCCAAACCAATGGCGTACATAGGCTTCACACTTAAGGTATAACATGGTCTCACCAACTTTTTTGATAAAACAATAATGAGGCCAGAATTTTACGAGAATATTCAAATTACTGAAAAATTCCCATCATATTAAAACACAATTATATGAACGAAGAATATTCTTTTCAACAATTTCTCATCAGGTTCTACAATTATAACAAGTGTCACTACATTTACTAAGAAACATTTAAACTGACCAACCTTATACTACCTTAAACACTCGACTGTGAGATGTTATTTGGCAATAAATTATGAAAATAATGCTGAACAAAATAAATATATGTTTAACAACATACGTGTTTAGGATGAAATAAGCTGGAATAAGCATGTACAAGCTCCATTCATTTCCTTGGCATGTGTAGCCAAGATGAGCGAGTTCCCAGGCCAGTCGACCAAGGCCAGCCCCTGGGACTAGGATGTTCACATTTGCAGGATTTCTAAAACAATAGAAACAGTATGGAAAATTCCCATTTACAACGAGAAATAACCATGTTGAATTTTGTTCACTAATCCCGCAGGTAGAATGATAGGTCTAGTAAGATCTACAGTAATTGTTATTGATAAATTACGTTAGTAAATAAGCACTACATGTAAAAAAAAATCCACTCAACCACGCTGTATTTGTAACTTGAAAACGTTAAAGACCAACCAAGACAGCCCAAAAACCTGGGCAGTTAACAATAAACAACAAAATCCACTGTACATATGACTCAATCTTCGACGCTGAAAATACCAGCAGTGATAGTAAGAAATAAAGCAAGTAAGATGGTCACTAAGACAGTTGGCTAGTAAAATGGGCGTGGACTCCATTATACCCTATTGGGACAGTGCAGGATATGTCGACTTACTAATGACACAGGTTTAACCCATCTTATTAGCTAATGGATTTGATGTAGATTTACGTCAAATGTTTGGTAACAGCATGGTTTAGAGATGATGTTTAGGTTACTCCTGTCATTTTTTGCTAATGTTTCACCTTGAAAATTATAGCAACACAGGATTATCAGCCTTTGAATGTAATAGAAATTTATAATTATTCAGTAGTGCTCTAAATACTACGTTATACATGTCTGGCAAGCATAATTAACAGCTATTTCTGCGAGTAGCTACGTTCACCGACGATTAAAGAGAACTTGAAAAATTTGGGGTGAACTTTAGTTAGCGAAAATAAGGTCATATCAATATACTTAACCAGACTTTTGTACTGAGATAAAATCCAAATCTTTCACTTTAAAATTACATGGTTTGATAGTTTAAAATTACTTAAAATCATAACTAAAAATATAATTGGTGGTTACAAACTTACATTTTCTTTGGGTTAAATAGCTCTAAGACATCATTAAGTACAAATTGATAACATATGTCCCGTTCTGGTTTTCCTTCAACCGACCAATCTCTGACAAATTGTTTTAAAGCTGATCGAACTTTGTCCATTTCTGTATTTGTAAATGCGAAAGGACCAATTTTTTCTCGGGGACCGACTGTGTGATTGTTATTTAGATCTGTTCCGTTCGGTGAACCAACTGTGCCATTCAACTCACAAGCCTTGATAACATAAAGTTAACATTTATCACAGTCAACCTACATGTTCTCCGTTGAAAATGTCTGGAGCGGAATGCTTAATAATGCTGGCTATTAGATCATTGTTGTGCGAAATGCATTTCTCAACCTTTTTGAGGTTATCATCAAATTCACGAATAAGTTTATGGTGAGTAGAAGGTAATGAGTAATAATAGGCTCGCGAGCGTTCGACTCTTTTAAGAAGGTGTGGACTGTATATAATTGTGAAATATGTGCATTAAATCATACCCAAAAAACCTGAAAGCTGATAAAGTTTTGACGAAATGATGGTGATCCATTTCAGCAGCTTCTTTCAATTCCTCGTCGGTCCCCGTCATCCTATTAATGTAATTCCGAGTTTTTAATTCAAGCTATATTAACAAGTAGGTCGTATGAAAAATAAGAGTGAAGTATTCAGACAGCAACTACCAACTAGGTAGTAAAAAATCTGAAAGAGAAGAACAAGTGTTAGTTTTTTCAGATAGCTCGAATTCAACAGAATGACCAGGCTTGATAAGAGATCATATAGAACGAAACAATGAAGAGGCCGAGGTGCAATACAGTCTTACAAATAAAAAATCAGATATAAACAAGTTTTCGAATAACATGCTTTACAGGACATAACCGACATATATATGGCACAAAGGACAAGGGTGCCGCAGACTGACCTTGAATTTATGAGTGTGCAGTACCCAATATCTTTTTGAGCAGATTAAGATTTGTGTTGTAAGAACAAAAGGCCTACTGTCTATGTTATTCCTTTCCTGTTGCTCTTCTGTGAGTGTCTAATTATCTCTTGAATTGAAGGTGCGGACATCACTGTGTAGCTGTAAATAATTCCCCAAAATCAATAGCTCATTAAGTGTTCGACATTGGATGCTGACCACGTTGTTTAAGTGGACTTGTTTAGCTGAAGGCTTTCGGTCATGCATCCGTACCAGATCACGTTGCAACACGGCGTGGGACACAGCTCCTACGTTCATTAGCCAGCTTATAGAAAAGGTTCCTCGATATATTGGTAACGTATCAAATATATCTTTCCTACCTCTCCTCGTCTGACTTCTGGTTTCTATTCGACTGGGAAAGAACGATTATAGAAGATACTACTGGTTGCTAGTTGCCAAACTAGAACATCCGTGGTATCCTCAGTGGTGAGACCGACGTGATCTGGTACACCAAGCCAATATACTGTGAGTCTGTTCCATTTTGGAATATTATTATTCATTGTTATTCTTTATTTGAATTTTATATATTGTGATATACCTTTTTTTCGCGAATTTTTTTTCCCGGATATATTTTAATTAGACATTTTTCGTTCTCTATATTACTATGACGGAACACTCACCCAAGGTTTTTAAGTTAAAGTCTATTCCCCCTATTTCAATTCAGTTAACGCCATTTTGGCCCGACAATATCGAGTCCTGGTTCTGCTACACAGAAGCGGATTTTCGCATGCACGGAATCACGGACTCGCGCACACGATTCCTCGCGGTAGTTAAGGCGTTATCGCGCGAGTTTAACAGGTACGTAACACCTAGTATGTTTACTAGTGATGTTCCTGAACCTTACGAAACTCTTAAATGTTCGATTCTCAAACGTGGAGACCTAACCGACCGACAACGGTTAGACCAACTCTTCCATAACATCGACTTGCAACAGGGTTCTGTGACAGACATGTTGCTAAGAATGAGAGAGGTTATCGGCCATCGAACTTTCGATGATGGCCTATTCAGACAACTTTTCTTGTCTAAACTTCCTCATCAGGTGCAGGCAGTGCTTGTTTCATTTCAAAACAACGCCATAGATGAGCTGGCTGCATCTGCCGACCGAATCTTAGAAATCACTAAATCTTCCAAGGCCGAGGTTTTTTCCGTCAAGGAAAAACCTCAATCAACCCCGGCTGTCATAACCGAACTATGTCACACGCTTACACGACATCTTAGAGTTCGTAATGACCATAGTCGGTCGAAAACCCCGCAGTAAGTCTTCCAGAAATTGCAGGAAACCCTGCAATTATCCGACTTCAAAATCGACTGACACGAAAAACAGTTCGGGAAACTTCCCAGCCGGCACGCGTTAACGGCAACCGTAGCCGGCGAACACACCCACCTCTTATATGTCACGGATGTGACTACGAAAGTTCGCTACCTCGTCGACACTGGCGCAGAAGTTAGCATTCTTCCAGCAAATCCCGACGACAGACTTCGTGAGTCTGTTTTAAGTTTACAGGCGGCAAACGGAAAGCCGATCACTACTTACGGTAAAAGGTACGTCTACCTTAACGTGGGTTTACGCAAACCCATACACTGGATTTTCGTGGTTGCAGATATCTCTACGCCAATCATTGGTATAGATCTGTTACAATACCACAATCTACTCATCGACACACGCTCACGAAGGTTAATAGACGGAAACACTAAGTTATCTGTTTGTGTAACTCCTTGTTCTGGTTGCAGGTTATCCCTAGTCACGATTAAGCACACTATAGACCCCTTGTACCAATCAGTACTCGACAAATACCCCGGGATATACCAATCGCAATCGAAATTGCCTTGTGTAACCAGCAATGTTACACATCACATCTCGACTACAGGACCACCTGTATTTTCGAAAGCCCGTCGACTCGCTCCTGAAAAACTTAGGTTAGCCAAAAACGAATTCGACCATATGATAGACTTGGGGATAATTCGACCATCGAATAGTTCATGATCATCCCCATTACACATGGTCCCTTAAAAGGACAGCAACGATTGGCGGCCAACTGGTGATTATCGGCGTCTGAATGCAAAAACCATTCCCGATCGTTACCCATTGCCTCATATTCACGATTTGACAGCTACCTTGAAAGGTACAACAGTCTTTTCAAAAATCGACTTAGTTAAGGCCTATAACCAAATACCGATGGCACCTGACGACGTTCCTAAAACCGCCATCATCACTCCCTTCGGTCTTTACGAATTCTTGCGAGTGCCTTTTGGTTTAAGAAATGCGGCTCAAACCTTCCAAAGGTTTATAGACGACGTCTTTCGAGGTCTCAACTTCGTACATGCGTATGTTGATGACTGTCTAATAGCAAGTCCGGACAGAGAATCACATCTCAAACATCTGGACATTGTCTTCGATCTACTCCAAAGGCATGGCATTACTGTCAACATTCAGAAATGCCAAATAGGAACTAACTCCTTAGACTTCTTAGGACACACTTGTGGTGGATGTCGAGTCGAAGGCGGACTATGATCACCACTACAATTCGTTTACGCGCCCAAAAACGACTTGGTTCCCTTGATAGCCCGTAAATCAGAAGGCTTTACTAGTCCAGATCAAGTATATTTATTGGCGATCTCGTGGTATCGAAATAATACCGAGACGTGTCAAAGAGTACAAGCGAATAAGTAGTGTGTGAGCAAGCTCGAACCAAACAAGGCGGATAGCGAAACAAGAAGTGAAACTGATACAGTTAAACAAATACAGTTAAACAATTTCTGGTACAATTGGTTACAATAATAATAATTGTTTCTATTATTCCAATCGTGTTCTTATCGAGACTGGCCGGTCACTACAGGAGCCCCTCGCTAGAAAGGGTTCCGACCCCTTAGAAGCAAAGTGGCGGCCATTCTGGATTACCCAGAACCGACCACGATCAAGCAGTTGCGAACTTTTAACGGACTCGTAAGTTTCTATAGACGGTTCATACCCAAATGCGCATTCCTTATGAAACCGTTAACCGATCAGCTTCGTGGAAATGCGAAATCAATTGGTTTAGACGACATAGCCCGTAAAGCATTCTCCACAGTTAAGGAACACATCGCTAAAGCAACCCTGCTTGCTCATCAGGACACTCAAGCGCCCATTAGTATCGCCGTGGACGCATCCGACTCAGCAATCGGAGGAGTCTTACAACAATGGGTTAATAACTCTTGGCAACCTTTAGGATTTTTCTCGAGACGGTTGCTCGACGCGGAATCTAGGCACAGCACGTTCGGTAGGGAACTCCTAGCTATGTATTGTGCTGTACGGCATTTACAACATTCCATCGAAGGAAGAGAATTCACGCTTTTTACCGATCAAAAACCCCTTACCTTATCTTTATGTTCATCTTCAGACAAGTTCTCACCGCGAGAGTCTCGACAACTCGACTACATTTCGCAGTTTACTTCAGACATACAACACATTTCTGGAGCTAACAATGTAGTCGCAGACGCCTTGTCTCGAATTAGCTCCTTGAACAGTTTCCAAGGAATCGACCTTCTTAAACTCGCTCAGCTTCAAAGAGAAGACATTGATCTTCAGCATGAGTTATCCTCGACAACTCTTAAACTAAGTATTAAGCAGGTGGGAACAGGTAAGGAAACCTTAATCTGTGACACATTTACAGGTAGGGATCGTCCAGTCGTACCAAAACATTATCGATGCAACGTCTTCAATACGTTGCACAATCTTTCTCATCCAGGTGCTCGTGCAACAGTCAAACTTATAGCCGAACGCTTTTGTTGGCCTGGTATGAATAAAGACGTGAGGGAGTGGGCACGCTCCTGTGTAAGCTGTCAGAAATCTAAGGTCATAAGACACAACAAATGTACCTTAGGCTCTTTCAAAACCCCTGACACTCGTTTCGACCACGTCCATCTAGATTTAGTAGGAATCACGCGTTTCCGAACGACCGCCTACCACCCACAAGCAAACGGGTTAGTAGAACGTTTTCATCGACAACTAAAAGCTTCATTATCAGCTTCAGACGTTTCACAGTGGACAGACGCTCTTCCACCCGTCTTGCTAGGTATCCGCAATGCAGTGAAAGCTGACATTGGATACACTGCATCTCAACTCGTTTACGGAACGACACTCCGACTCCCAGGAGAATTCGTAGATCCTTCAGCTTCTTCGTTGAACATGGATCTAAACTTTTACACGAGTAGGCTTACAAACGCTATGCGTCCAGTTAAACCTGCTCACACTCGACCTCAACCAACTGATGTTTTCGTTCAACCCGAATTACGACATAGTACACACGTCTTCGTTCGTCGAGACTCACATCGACGACCCCTCGAATCAGCATACGAAGGACCCTTCAAAGTTCTTCAACGCGAACCTAAGTACTATGTAGTCGATAAGTACGGTACGAACGACAGCATCAGTATCGATCGACTCAAAGCAGCGTACTTAGAAGGAAACCCTAGCTACGTCGAATTTCCTTCGGTACAATCGTACGACACGGCTCCTATACTCGTAGTACCCTACACGACAGCCGACACACAACCTGATACTTCGCCAACGTCGATAGATAAACTTAAGACAACGCGTTCTGGAAGACGAGTAAGATTTCCAGAACATCTTAACGGATATTGCACGTAGGACATAAGCTTTACCTTGAATTACACTTTCATAGTTTATTATAAAAAATTTTTTATATGCTCATTTTGTTTATTTATATAAAAAACAAAACAAAAAAACAATACATTTTTTTGAGCGTATATATATATTTTTTATATATAAAAAAACCCATTTTTTTCCGATCGCTTTTACGCTGTTTGTAAGTGTATGGGTTTATTTTTTTTTCCGCTCATCTTGTGTCCTTACGCAAGTACGAGTGAATTTTCGACATGCACTCACACGTTTTATTTTTCCTCTTTTCCAGAACGGCTGGAAAAGAACGACGAAGTTTCGCAAGGAACCGAAATTTTCATTGTACTATATTTCTTTATTGCTATGTTGTATATTTTGGTCCCATAGTTTAAAGAAAGATGACGAGACGCTGCTAAACGAAGCAAGCTATCAGAAGAGTGTTTACCAACGACAAACTCGTTGGGTTTAAACTTCTGGCTGGTCACGTCTTAGGGGCATCACTACCTCACTAGGGGGGAGTGATCTGTAGCTGTAAATAATTCCCCAAAATCAATAGCTCATTAAGTGTTCGACATTGGATGCTGACCACGTTGTTTAAGTGGACTTGTTTAGCTGAAGGCTTTCGGTCATGCATCCGTACCAGATCACGTTGCAACACGGCGTGGGACACAGCCCCTACGTTCATTAGCCAGCTTATGGTAAAGGTTCCTCGATATATTGGTAACGTATCAAATATATCTTTCCTACCTCTCCTCGTCTGACTTCTGGTTTCTATTCGACTGGGAAAGAACGATTATAGAAGATACTACTGGTTGCTAGTTGCCAAACTAGAATATCCGTGGTAACAGTTTCAGTTTCAGTTTGGAAAGGACAGGGGGCTTGGTGGCCTGTGTTAGTCCTGGCAATGATGGTCTCTCAGCTGATCCAACTTTCCTTTGAAACGGTCGACGGATAGAGCCTCAACCACGTGATGAGGTAATGAATTACACTCGCTGATTATTCAATGGGAAAGTCGGTAGTCAGCTAACAAGTAATTCGTTCTGGGCTTGTGAACTTTTTTGGAGTGTCCTCGAAGATTTTCTGTTTCGGAAGACGAAAAAATGAGGGCAAAGCAGGTGCAAATTTGTCATTAAGCAATTTGAAAACTGTAATCAAGTCGCCTCTGATTCTTTTATATGACAGCGGGAATAGGTTTAGCTTGGTCAGTCTAGTACCATACGGGAGCTTCGCTATTCCGGGAATCAGCCTAGTTGCTGTTCCCTGAACCCTTTCCAAGAGTTCACTGTCTTTTTTTAGTCAGGGGCTAGCTGCTTGTATGTAGTACCCAAGTTTAGGGCGTACGAACACTGTATACAAAGTCAGAAACGTTTTAGCGTCAAGATGCCTAAAAGCCCTGCGTATGGACCATAAAGTCCTAAAACCTTTGGCGGCTATTGCACGGCAGTGTGCAGTAGTCTTTAAGTCTTGACTAACGATGACGTCTAAGTCATTGTGTGCCTTGACAGTAGGTAACTCAGTGTTATTCATTGTGTATGTATATGTACCCCGGTGGCCAATATGCATCACAATACACTTGGAAGTGTTTATCGGCAATTGCCAGGTTTGGGACCATTCAGATAATCTCTCCAGGTAACAAGGATTGATGGCTCGGTGGGAAAACCTGTATGCCACGGGTATTTTGTTCGTTCTTGGCTTTTTCACTCGCCTGATATGCCTCTCAAGATGTGTCGATCTAGTGGGAAGAAAAAGCGAGAATGTATTAGGCCCAAAATCATTTCTCAGTATTCTATACCTTGAAATCAGATCACCCCTTAATCTGCTATAGGACAGAGTAAAGAGGTATAGCTTTTCAAGCCGCTATTTGCATGGTAAACCTCGAAGTCCCAGAGTTGCACATGTATCTGACTTCTTTTCCTTTTTCAGAATACTCTAGTCACCTTTTAAATAGGAGCTTGCAGTTTCAACATGGTTCTTAAACCTAGTTCCCGCTAGGGTTGTGCATGCTGTAGTGAACATGGTAGTATCTAACTTGGTGAATGTCCGTCTTACAGCCCAGAAGGTTCCTAACCCCTTAGCTGCGACTTCTCGGCAATGGGTCTACGTCTTAAGATCATGACTCACTGTCACCCCAAGATCCTTGTGAGACTGGACCTTCGGTACTGGCACTACCCGTATGCTGTACCTATTAACTTTTGTATCCCCAAAGTGCATGTAGACACACTTTGTCTCGCTGATAGGCATCAGCTACTCTCTAGACCAGCTAACCACAATATTTAAATCTGCCTGAATTGCGCATGCATCTGCGTCTCCTGTTATTTCTCACCAGATTTTTACATCAGAGTACTGGGGGACTCAAGTATATAAGGGAATTCATTCACATTTGGTATAAAACGTAAAGGACCTAGGGCAGAACCTTGATGTACTCCACTCAGTACTGGTCTCCAAGTGGGGCACTTGGAATTTATTCTTACTTTATGTCTATGACCTATCATGAAATCCTTAGGCCATTTTAGAGAGAGGTCCGGTTATACCCAGATTTTCAAGATTCAAGAGCAGTTTATTTGTTGGCACCTTATCGTATGCTTTGCTGAAGTCTATCCACTGATTTTCGATAGAAGTTTTCTTGGTCCTGTTTAGTGTATTGAAGTGACAATTGAACCTTTCCAGTTCGTAGGTAACATACCATGACCCAGTGACAGATTGGGTACCACAGTCAGGGGGTTTGTATATATTGTGCAATAAGTACCAGGATTTTGGGGTGTGGTTTGTCTGGTCCTATCGACTTTTCCATGTCTAAGGTGCTAAGAGCCTTAAGTACATCGTCTTGCCAAAGTCCACGTTGACTGGACGGTTTGCCGACCTTGTATTCGGGCCTAGTTCTTCGTCTGGAACAGGCTAGTGAGTGGAAACTGCCCCGAAATAGTTTGCCATAGCCTTTGCTGTTTCCTTGTCACCCTCAATCATTTCAGATCCGCTCCCTTTCGTAATAAGATTAAAAATCCAATGCCGCGTCCTTGTTCTGCAATTTATATAAGAGAATATTCTCTTGGGCTGCTTGATCACAGATTAGTCTAACTGCATTTCATATTTTTCTAAGCCTCCCGGATTGTAATTATACACCTATTTTCTAACGACCTGTAGCGTTCCATCGTACTTGCTGCCCCAAGGCTGATTGCAACATTCCAACATTTCTTCTTTTATCTTGGTAAATACCGAATATCCCGGACTATCCATGTATGGTCATGTATCTTCTTCTTTGAGACTATCCAGGGTATATATGGTTGAGTTATCTGATTGTTGTATAGCTGCTTGAAATGAGTCCATCCCTTTTCTAGTGATGTTCCTGAGTTAGTTGTCCAGTCTTCAACCGACCCTGCTGCCTTCTATATATTAGGACGGCCTGACGCAAATGTTTGGCAGGCCATCTCAACCATGAATTTGAATCAGATGACTGAATGACTACTTCTTACCAGAGAAGAGAGGAAAGTCAATTGGCCGACATCATCACCGTGCGTGAAGACTAAGACCAAAAAATAACGCGGAGCTTTGTAATTCATATCTGGTGTAATATCTAATGTTCTGGGACAAAGCCTGTGCAATTACGGTTTCTAACAGTTTGCGATCAAATGGCATTTTCTCTGACCTTGTTGGATTATGGTCTACCTTGTTATTAGTACTATTATAATAATATATACCTAATCCTAAGCTCGTAGACATGCCATGATGTGACCGCGCAATCCATAAGATCTCACATGGAAGTCACTTCACTGTTTACACTGACTCATCGTGTTGTAAGAATTAACAATATAATACTAATTGCTTCTGAAGAACACATTTAGACTGAAGATACGATAATATATTTAATGTGGATAAAGACAAGTAATACAGAATGACCACGTTTACGAGGCTGAGTCATGACATCCGATTGGATGTATGAATATTCCTACGTTCGGCATTGTAGACGTTCTTTCTGTGTCAAGTGCTGAATAAATATCTTCCCAGTTGTCTCATGTTCAGCTTTGAGGATTGTGTAGTTAGGACTAATACCACTACAGGATAATCTCAACTCCCGTACAGTTTAGTCTATTAACCCTACTGGAAGAAAAAACTAATCGACTGAATTTCACTTTGAAACAATTTTGACGTTAACCATGTTTCTGGGACAGCAATGATATACGTCTTTTTATACCCGGCATTGTTTTGAGCTTCACCATCTTATTTTCTAAGCAGCTAGTACTTGTGGGCCCTTAAGTAAGGGTTTTTCGCCTTTTCGACAGCACTCAGCTATTTCTACTGATCGTATGTTAAAATGGTCAACCAGTCTGAGATCCTCACGGACGTATACTCCAGATCCAATCAGTTTGCTTGAGTTTTCCAGAATAAGGTTTCTTTCCTCGGAGGAAGCAAAGGTGACCCTTGAGTGGCGGCTTTTCGAGTACTTTGAGAATCAACCTTTTGTTCCATTTTTTTGCGTTACGCTGACACGGTATTTATTATAAAGTGCTTATATATCGTTAAACCCTAGTTTATAAATCAATAATAACATTCAATTAACCCTTGAAGAAAAATGGTTCGACTGACACAAAAACGTGCTCGAAAAAGTCCTATTTCTTCAGATATTAACAACTCTGGTCTTACCTACACCCCATGCTCTGCTACTCCTGTTGCACCAGATAATAGTGGGAGTGGACTTATTCCACACATGTTGCTGGATGACTCTATGTCTGACTTGATAATGAGTTCTAACTCACGAACAGATGGTATCGATCTTATTAAGAGCGAATTAGCCGCTGTCTATAAGCAATTAATAATAATAATAATAATAATATATTTCTGCAGTAGCAGGTACACGCTATTTTTACAGGCATGATCTACAATTTACAACATATACTGGTTCACAGTATGCATCCCAAGCAAGCTTGTTTAGTAATTATAATCTATAAAAGTTGATAGCAGTTCATTCGTTCACATATAATGTGTTTTCATAAGAATAGTTTCCAAAGGGGCATAGAGTCTACGTTATATACCAGATCCAATCTCGACAAAAAGTGTAATAGGGTTTCGGTAGTGCTAAGTATTTATGTAATGCAGCTTTTTAAGTTTATAGTTGTTATAAAGTAGGCTTGTGGAGCGCCTGGTTCGAGCTATGACCTTGGGAAAGCGCGTTCGTCGAGCTTGTTCCAGATGTCCGAAGTTACATAGCTTCACCCTCAGAGCAAGATTCTGAAGAGAAAAAACAAAAGAGAAACCGAGGAGCAGCAAGGCATTTGGATATGAGCGATAATCAATGCTTAACATTTATTAGTGGAACAGATGGAGGTATGATAAATTATTAGATTAAATTGATACTAGCTCATGTTGCAAGAGTGAACTGCGATTAGGGGCTCCAGAGGAGAGAAGGCAGTAATAAAAAACAATGAGTTGTGATATTTATCAAGGTGGAGTAGGTTCCAATGAAGGAGGGAAGTCAAGGTTGAAATGAGGAAGAACATAGAGTGCATATAGAGAGTAGAGTGTTGAGTAAAATAACAACCATATCCTTTACAGCCAGTTTTTTTAATCATCCGATGCCTGCTACGCAGTTTTCATGTAAAATTCCGAGTTAGCATGTTAAAGGTTGTCTTAGTAGAATAGTTAATCCAGCACAAAAATTAGAAACATGAGTCTTAATGGTGAGTATAGGTGAACAATCTCAATATCACAGATCTATTGACTTGTTCTCATCCATAAAGAGCCTGATACAAACAAAATGTTCTGCCCCACAAACACGGGTGGATTGAAATCATCGCCCACACCAACAGTGCTTGCGGGTCAGTAACTCCACCCTCCCTCCTTTTGTGATGTTAGGCTCATTTACGCTTATTTTTTGGATACATATCACACCTCACACAATGCTCTGTGTTTCACATCCTGTTGGAAAACACTATTTCTATAATTACCATGTTACAAGCTTATCAGACAGTTACAAATTATGGACTGTGGGTAAGGCTTCCATGCAATGTTTTTATTGACTATATAGTGAAGTGTAGGTTACGAATCAGAGTATGGGCATTAGGAAGGGTATAGTGTAGGATATTTGTTTACCATAGTAGGCGGAAAAGTGGAGAATAATATTAGTTACAGATAAGGTAAGATAACGAGTGGTGAAATAATATCAATGGCAAGGCAACATAGTGTACAGATGAGTAAAAAACTGATAAATAGACAAGAAGTAACTCACACTAAATTCGTGCTGAGGTTGTTTTGTTCTATGCTAACCGGTTGATGGGTGACAGGTTCTGTGGTTGTACGACCACTGGCAGTAGTCAGTCGATTGTGCGTTCCTTCTGGTGTTTTAGGGTATTTATAAGCGTCGTTTAGCGATCGAGTATTGATAGATCCAGTGAGTTGCCTGTCTACTTCAATTGAAAAGAATTAGTGAGGGGAAAGTATCTAATACAACTACAAGGTGGGGAAATAAGGCGATTCAGTCTATATATGTAGAGAGCCCATGATGTCTGTGTGGGACGTGGATGTGTTCGTTTGCACCAGATCTATGCAGGTGAGGGGTTGATTAATGAGTCTTGTAAACGTATGTAATTTGTCTGCCATGCGTACTTCAGAAGGCAGACTGTTCCATATCAATGCGTACTTGATAAGGAAGAAGTTTTCACGTGTTTTTGATCTGTGTTTTTCAATTTTGACAGTGGATACTTTGTCTCGAAGGTTGTATCCATGCGAGTCTTGGTAGAGAGCTATATTACATGTGGAATAAGTAAGGTTTTTAAGGAGTTTGAAATAAAGAATTAAGTTAGACCTAAGCCTTCTTTTCCAGAGGGGTTCTAGTCCTAAGATATGGCATCTGGATTTGTAGTCAGTGAGTTGGTCATTCTTAAGTATTTTGCGAGTGAAGTCTCGCTGTATTCCTTTCACCTTAAGTATATCAGATAGGCGTAGGTTGGAAAATAAGAACGAGCAGTATTCGACGATGGGTCTTACGCAGGTTTTATACAGGATGATTTTAGTTTCCTTTTGAAAGAAATTACGAAGGATGAAGCCAAGCAATCTCCGCATTTGAGATGCTTTAGTTGAAATATGTTCAGAGAAGTTAAGACTGTCGGAGTAATGTACCCCAAGGTCAGTTACTGATGTCAGTCTGAGCAGTGGGTTTTTGTTAAGTGCTGGTTTTAGTTTAAGTGACGTGTTTCCAATACATAGCCAACCGCATTTCTCTGTGTTGAGCTCTAGCCCCCAGCGTTTGCACCAGTCGTCTACTTTGTTGAGTTCATGTTGGATCGTTTGCATAGTACTTCGTACATCACGAATGTCAGTTTTATAGATGACTTTTAAGTCATCAGCGTAAAGGTAGGTCTTACCTGTGGTAAAGCACTTGCATATATTGTTGATATAAATTATAAAGAGCAATGGACCCAAGACACTACCCTGCACAACACCACTGGTTATTGGTCGAGGTGTAGATGTTGTAGAGTTAAGCTTCGTTATTTGGTATCTGTTTGTGAGGAAAGACTTAATCCATTGCAATAGGGGGTTTATAATTCCAACTGACTGGAGTCTGTTGATTAGAAGATTATGGGGTACTTTGTCAAAGGCTTTCTTTATATCGAAATAAAGTATAATCACTAGCTTTTTCTGGTCACGTATGCGAGTAACCTCGTTAAAGAAGTCTATCAGACATGTACTACATGATCTTGTTCTAATGAAACCATGTTGTGTTGGGTCTATTAGTTCTTCCTTAAGTAGGTGATCTGATAGTTGACTTTGTATCACTTTTTCCATTATGTGCGAAATAACTGGGGTGATATTTATAGGTCTGTAGTTTCCGACCAGGTTTCTCGGTCCTGATTTGTGTTTGGAAAGAACATACGTTACCTTTCAGGCTTCAGGATATGTACCCGCCTCTAATGATAGTGTGTAGATTTTGAGCAATAACGTATGTATATCCGGCCCCGACATTTTATAGAGAATTGATGGTATATCATCGACACCAGAGCTCGCATTCGGCTTAAGGGTTTTGATGGCGGTATGTATACTCCTAATGTCAAAGTTTATGGTGCTAATATGGCTTTTGCTTATGCATTTTATGTTAAAATCTGGGGCATTAGATGTATTCCCGTTTTGTGAAAACCATTCACTTAGCAGTTCGCATATGACGGTTTGGTCATAGTACGTCACGCCATCGTGCAGTAAAGAGTGAATGTTGTGATCTTCGTTCTTTCTCATCCGTTTTGCAAGAAGCCGACATAAGTTTTGGACTTTAGATGCAGCTGTGAGCGCAGTACGTTCTTCTGTCTGTTTGTTTTTGTTGTGATGACTTTGCACTCCTTCAAGTACAGAGTATACCTGGTGCAGGGCACTAAAGTCTTTTGATGTAAAATACGTTATTCTTAGTTTTCGTAGCTTAGACTTAGCCTTTTGGTTGATGTAGGGAGCAATTGTTTTGAAAGCAATTTTAGAAGGGATGGTAGTGTCTAGTGCAGATTTGGTGGTAGTATTGAATATTTCCAGTGTTTCTAAAAGGTTATCACTGGTGAAGAAAGTGTTCCAGTCAGAATGCTTCATAAGAAACCGAAAGTTACTCCAGTCGGCGTTTGCATAGTCTCTATATTGGAAACACGTATTTAATGTATTTAATTTTTTGCGCTTGAAAAGAATCGGAAGGGTGCAGAAGACTATTTTATGATCGCTATTATGGAACTTCTCGCCAACCACCATTGATGCTGGTGTGACATTGTGACAGAATATTAAGTCAAGAATGTTGTGATTTCGGGTAGGCAAGTTAACATGTTGCTGCCAACCGTGTATGTCTAAGAACCTTAGTATTCCTTCGTAGCAAGGTGGGCCAGAATGTGTCTTCCAGTTGATGGTTGGAAGGTTGAAATCACCGCAGAGAATTTTGTAGGCGAAGTCAAGCTAGGCAGCCTTAGCGAATGACTCACTTATAATGGTGTCAGTCAGACTGGGGGTATTCGGAGCTCGATATATACATCCGATTAGTATTTTACATTCAAGGGTGTGTACAGTAAGCCACATCGAATCTGGTACTTTACTGAGGATATGATCACTAAAGATTTCCGCCCTCATGTTTTTTGATGCATATATGAGACAACCGCCACCCTTCTTGGTGACTCGGTCACAGCGGAAGAGCTCATACGTATCTATTTGGAGGTACGTGTCTGTGATATCGGAGGACAACCAACTTTCCGTTATCAAAACAAGTGAGGGGTTGTGTAAAAGTAATAGGGCGCGTAGTTGAGTCATCTTATTCTGAATAGATCGGGCATTAATTAACATTAGTGTCAGGAAGGATGAGTGTTTGTCTAATAAAACGGTGTCTTGTAAACCCTGTGGTTTGTCGCTTTTACTATGAGAAGAGGAAAAAGTGGGAGTATTGGCTCTACGTTCTTGTTTGTTTAGTTTAATACCAGCATTGTTAACGGGAGAAAGGTCGTCGGAGGTTAGTTTGGCGAAATAAGTATGTTCAGGAGTGTTGGGTAGAATCGGGTGAGTTAAATGGATAGGCGGTGTATTCGGGGGGTGATCATGTTCCGTCAAGGAGCTTTTAAGACTAGAGACAGTTGTCGACGGTGAGAAAGATGTGTCACTCCCCATCAGGTCGGAGTATATAGAAGGTGGTCTCAGAATAGTGGAATTGTCGCCAGACTTGGTATACAGAGCATGTGTCAAGGGTTTATAGTCAGTGAACAGGATGAAATTGCGACCTACTACTGCGTGCTGGAAGTGTTTAATGGCAAAGTAGGCTGCTATCAGTTCTAGACCAAAAGCGTTATATCTCGTCTCCGTGGGAGTGACGCGTCGTGAGAAAAACTATAGAGGTTGCCAACTCCCGGAGATGTTCTGTTGCGTAACGGCTCATATGACGTAATTCGATGCATCCACCACTATACTGGGCGTGCCTGATGGGTCAGGATGAGCGAGAAATGTGGTTTGAGCTAGGGCCGTTTTGATCTCTGAAATGCGCTGCATCGTTCAATTCAAGTTTGCGTGGATTACCAGCAAGGAAATCGGTTAATGGTCGTAACCGTTCTGCCGCGTGTAGGGTGAAACGTCGGTAGAAGTTGACCAAACCGAACAATGCCTTCAGTTCCTTGGGTGTGGACGGGACAGTGTACTCCATTATTTTACGTACTTCGTCCCCACAAGGTAGAATACCCTCTTCCTTAATAGTATGACCTAAGAATTTTGTTTCCGGTTTGCCAAGTTCACACTTAACGGGGTTGACTATTATTTCATTATCTGAAAGGCGCCGGAATAATAATGTCAGGTGCTGATAATGCTCATCAACCATTGATGATCTGATTAGCAGGTCATCAATATGGACGTGAACAAAAACTAAGTCTCGTACTATGCTGTCAATAAACCTTTGGAAGAATTGACCAACATTCCTTAATCCAAATGGCATTAGTAGGAACTCAAATAAACCGAAAGGAGTCGTGATAGCAGTTTTCTCGATGTCTTCAAGAGCGACTGGGATCTGGAGATATGCTCGTACTAGATCGGTCTTAGAAAAAATTGTCGTGCACTTGAGTGATGCCATGATGTCATGTGTATGGGGGATGGGGTAGCTATCGAAACGCGTAACTGCGTTTAACGCTCGGTAGTCTCCACATGGACTCAAACTAACTACATCCTTTTTGCATACCATGTGGAGAGGTGAAACCCAGGGACTAAGAGAAGGACGTATAATTCGAGTTGCCAGTAAACTGTCAAAATTACGATTAGCAAAAGCCAATTCGCCCGGTGCCAGTCGGCGACGTTTTGCAGTGACTGGAAGTCTGTGGGTGACTATGTGGTGTACCACAATATTGGTTAACGATCGGATCTCCTCGAGAGGTTTAGTAAATTGGGGGAATTTTCAGAATAAAGCGTGGAATAAACCGCCACATGAAAGAAATTCACCTGTGATTCGGTACGCGTTTGTGTGAGCTTCAAAGTCCATGAATTTGCTGTTCGACGAAGTATCGATTAGCTGAAGCCTACGTGAATCGACTAGCAATTCATAGTGCTGTAGGTAATCAAAATCGAGTATGGCTGTGAGAACATCGGCAATGATGGACGTCCACAGTGGAAACTGCCCCGAAACAGTTTGCCATAGCCTTTGCTGTTTCCTTGTCACCCTCAATCATTTCAGATCCGCTCCCTTTCGTAATAAGATTAAAAATCCAATGCTGCGTCCTTGTTCTGCAATTTATATAAGAGAATATTCTCTTGGGCTGCTTGATCACAGATTAGTCTAACTGCATTTCATATTTTTCTAAGCCTCCCGGATTGTAATTATACACCTATTTCCTAACGACCTGTAGCGTTTCATCGTACTTGCTGCCCCAAGGCTGATTGCAACATTCCAACATTTCTTCTTTTATCTTGGTAAATACCGAATATCCCGGACTATCCATGTATGGTCATGTATCTTCTTCTTTGAGACTATCCAGGGTATATATGGTTGAGTTATCTGATTGTTGTATAGCTGCTTGAAATGAGTCCATCCCTTTTCTAGTGATGTTCCTGAGTTAGTTGTCCAGTCTTCAACCGACCCTGCTGCCTTCTATATATTAGGACGGCCTGACGCAAATGTTTGGCAGGCCATCTCAACCATGAATTTGAATCAGATGACTGAATGACTACTTCTTACCAGAGAAGAGAGGAAAGTCAATTGGCCGACATCATCACCGTGCGTGAAGACTAAGACCAAAAAATAACGCGGAGCTTTGTAATTCATATCTGGTGTAATATCTAATGTTCTGGGACAAAGCCTGTGCAATTACGGTTTCTAACAGTTTGCGATCAAATGGCATTTTCTCTGACCTTGTTGGATTATGGTCTACCTTGTTATTAGTACTATTATAATAATATATACCTAATCCTAAGCTCGTAGACATGCCATGATGTGACCGCGCAATCCATAAGATCTCACATGGAAGTCACTTCACTGTTTACACTGACTCATCGTGTTGTAAGAATTAACAATATAATACTAATTGCTTCTGAAGAACACATTTAGACTGAAGATACGATAATATATTTAATGTGGATAAAGACAAGTAATACAGAATGACCACGTTTACGAGGCTGAGTCATGACATCCGATTGGATGTATGAATATTCCTACGTTCGGCATTGTAGACGTTCTTTCTGTGTCAAGTGCTGAATAAATATCTTCCCAGTTGTCTCATGTTCAGCTTTGAGGATTGTGTAGTTAGGACTAATACCACTACAGGATAATCTCAACTCCCGTACAGTTTAGTCTATTAACCCTACTGGAAGAAAAAACTAATCGACTGAATTTCACTTTGAAACAATTTTGACGTTAACCATGTTTCTGGGACAGCAATGATATACGTCTTTTTATACCCGGCATTGTTTTGAGCTTCACCATCTTATTTTCTAAGCAGCTAGTACTTGTGGGCCCTTAAGTAAGGGTTTTTCGCCTTTTCGACAGCACTCAGCTATTTCTACTGATCGTATGTTAAAATGGTCAACCAGTCTGAGATCCTCACGGACGTATACTCCAGATCCAATCAGTTTGCTTGAGTTTTCCAGAATAAGGTTTCTTTCCTCGGAGGAAGCAAAGGTGACCCTTGAGTGGCGGCTTTTCGAGTACTTTGAGAATCAACCTTTTGTTCCATTTTTTTGCGTTACGCTGACACGGTATTTATTATAAAGTGCTTATATATCGTTAAACCCTAGTTTATAAATCAATAATAACATTCAATTAACCCTTGAAGAAAAATGGTTCGACTGACACAAAAACGTGCTCGAAAAAGTCCTATTTCTTCAGATATTAACAACTCTGGTCTTACCTACACCCCATGCTCTGCTACTCCTGTTGCACCAGATAATAGTGGGAGTGGACTTATTCCACACATGTTGCTGGATGACTCTATGTCTGACTTGATAATGAGTTCTAACTCACGAACAGATGGTATCGATCTTATTAAGAGCGAATTAGCCGCTGTCTATAAGCAATTAAGGGATATGCGTCCTAAAGTGGAGTCACTTGCGGGCTCTTTATTAAAGCATGATGATCTTAAACTAGAACTAAAGACACTGTCACCCCTTCGACTGCTGTTGTCAAAGGATATAGTTCCTTCTGAACTCGAAGACAGGATCAAAGTAGAATCAGTCATTGACTCGATAGCTAGCGAAGTCACCAAGCGAATAATCTCACGAAATAACGTGATTATATATAATATACCTGACAAAGTTGCCATTAAAACTGTAAGAAACTCGATACTAAAGGCAGCTAACCTCTACAGTCCATGCCAATGCATCCGACTTAACAAAAAGCATCGAAAATACTCGTGCCCTATCCTGTTTAGATTCGATTCCCATTTATTAGCGGAACGTTTGATAGAATCTGAGCAGCTAGTCTGTGCGCATACGAAGTTTAAAAACGCTCGTATAGTCTCAGACAAAACCACCAATCAAAGATTAACACAAAAGCGTACCACAAACGAAAATAACATTGTTGAGGTCACAACAAATGTGATCGCGCCAGCAGCTGAACCCACAGGTGCAGCTAATTTATCTCATGTTAGTCAGTGTACTGATATACCAATGCAGTGTGTTAGCTTGCCTCTCATACCCCTAGTGGCCCTAGATAACCAGGACATATCTGATGGAGACTCTAATGTCATTCTTTCCAGTGTAATATCGGAAGCCCAAAATCAAACACCTGATTCTATTGTGAAGGCTCATAAAAACACTGCTAAACCTAGAAAGAATATACCAATTAAGAAGAAAGTAAATAAAAAACCTAGTTCTAAACCGATTACCAAAAATATTTCAACGGCTTTACCGAACAAAAGTATGATTTCTGAAACTATGCTTAACCCTACTCATCGTAAGGGAGGTTATAAGGACACGTTTCGTTCAAACGTTACACAAGACGGCCACTACAACCATCATGGAAGCAGGCCTACTATTAGACAGACGGCAATAAACTAACGTGCCCCATGGTTTCCCCCATATGTAATAAATAATAAACCTGCAAGATGTAACTCTTATCATCACTCTCGCAGTGGAGAAGATGGTATACTAGGTTATGCACCATCAACGCAACCCCAACATGCAGGCACCTGTCTTAATTGTCCACCAAAACAAGTACAACAAATTATTCAACCTTACCAAAATAAGGATTTTTTTCGGCCTCCAGAGATCCCTTGTTCCACTAGCACTACAATTCGCTCATGCTATAGCCCATGCTATCCAGCAAACACATTGAACCATAGTCCAGGCATAGCTAGAACTCATACCTTCGATAAGGATGCTCTCGGTTTTTTTACACTACACACTCCCTTTTTAAACTTATTACTTATTAACGCACGTTCACTTCTGAACAAAATTTCAGCCTTGAGAACCTTAGCCTTTCTAGCCAAGCCTTCTTTTATACTTATCACTGAAACGTGGTGTTATCCAGCAGTGGCCGATTCCGAATTAAATATCCAAAACTATCGACTCTATCGCTGTGACAGAGAAACTAAGCGAGGAGGCGGTTGTCTTATATTTGCTTTGGATACCTTAACAACAAACAAAGTTGAAGATAGTATCTTGAATAGTTTACCAGAATCGATCTGGATATCAATCAATACCCTAAACCATAGTCTACTCCTAGGTTGTATATATAGAGCTCCTGATAGTACTGATAATTTGAATGATTGTATTATCAATGCATTTATACACGCATCTACTCTAAACTTCAGCGCTAAGATTATCACTGGTGATTTCAATTATCCTGGGATTAACTGGAGTACCGGTAGTTGTCAGTCTAGCAATGATGAATTTTTATCAATCCTTAATCTGTACTGCTGGTCACAGTGGGTTCGTACCCCAACAAGGGGTGATAATACACTTGATCTAATATTTAGTAGAGATATCATTCCCCTATCTGTACAAGTATACAACGAGTTTGAAAGCAGTGATCGTAGGATAGTAGCTTGTGCTCTCCCCATCTATCCCTCCTACAACCGACCAATTCAAAGAACCTGCAATTATAGAGACTATAAGCATGCAGACTGGGACCTCTTGCGCTCACTGATCAAACTCTCAGACTGGGATGAATTCTTCTCATGTAATAGTCTGACAGATGCCATCAATATATTCTATTTCATTGTTAACTCTTGTCTAGACTCCTGTGCACCAATTAAGACTTACAGGATTAGTAAACATTACGAATTATATATACCAGCTAAATATCGTAATAAACTAAGACGCCTAAAGAAACGTTATTTTAAATGTAACGACTTCACGGAAGTCACACAAATAACAATAATTTTTAACCAAATTAAGGAGAAACATAGGT
Source organism: Schistosoma mansoni (assembly GCF_000237925.1). Taxonomy (NCBI): domain Eukaryota; kingdom Metazoa; phylum Platyhelminthes; class Trematoda; order Strigeidida; family Schistosomatidae; genus Schistosoma; species Schistosoma mansoni. Next base: position 589,254 of record NW_017386047.1, read on the forward strand.
TAAAAGCCATCAATGAAGAGCTATTAGCACTACGTACTAGCTCAAAAGTGCAAAACTTAATCCATCTTTACAATAAACGTGCTAAATCAACTCAAAATGTTGATATACCATGCATCCTGCATAATAATAGTTTTATATATGATCCAAAAACTATAGCAGACCTTTTCAGTGGTAATTTTGCAAATGGCAAAGAATCCATAAATGGCTCTGTTTCTAGAGTTATATACTTGACTGGTAACTCAATAAAATCTATCCCCTTTACATGTCTGAAAATTAGTAAGGTTATAAATAAGCTCAAGGTTTCGAAAGGTCACGGTGCAGACGGGATTTCATCATTTCTCTACAAATATGGTGGTCCAGATATCCAACTTCTTCTCCTTAAACTGTTTACCCTCTCTATGGAATCAGGCTCTTATCCTGACCGTTGGAAAACCGCGTACATCATACCACGTTACAAATCCGGAGATAAGACTGACATGAACAACTATCGGCCAATAAATATTACTCCAGTTATCTCTAGGATTCTGGAAAAAAATATTAGTGACGAACTATCCAACTATTTATTGACTGAACAGTTTATTGATGATTCGCAACATGGATTTCTTAAAAATCGATCCTGTATGACATGTCATTTTGACTTCTTTAATTTAGTCTATTCTCTTCGTAGCCAGGGATATCTACTATTGGTGCTATACCTAGACATTTCTAAGGCCTTCGACATGGTCAACCACCAACTACTCATAGGTAAACTCGTATATTATTGGGTCCAAATCCCGTTACTAGCCTGCTTTGATTCCTTCCTCAGCAATCGACATCAAATAGTTAAAACCAACTCTTCATTGTCAAACGCAGTCCCTGTTAGAAGTGGGGTAATTCAGGGTAGCGTCTTAGGTCCTTTGCTCTTTTTAGTTTTCATTAATGATATTTGTGAGTGTTTTAGTGAGGGTAAGTCCCTATTGTTTGCAGACGATCTTAAGGTGGTGTACTCATTTTCTCCACATGAGCTGAGCAATATTCAAAATTGTATCAGCACGGAGCTTAACAAGGTAGCACAGTGGTGCCCGAAATGGCAACTGGAGCTCAATACAGCTAAATGTGGTTGGCTATGCTTCGGTGATACATCACTCAACCTCGATCTTACCATAAATGGTGAAATGTTATCTAGGATACACACAGTAGTAGATCTAGGACTTAGGTACTCCGACGACTTGTCGTTTACTGAACAGATAATAAAACAAACGTCCAAGTCTCAACGCCTTATAGGTTTCATAACTCGAATCCTTCATAACAGCGAATCTCGTATTCTAATGTACAAAGTCTGTGTTCGACCACTCCTCGAATACTGCGCGTTTCTCCTTAGTAGCACGCGCATAAAGGATAAATTAAGACTGGAATCGGTACAGAGACGATTTACATTTCGTACTCTTGGACCTGATAGTGTCTTGACATATAATTCGAGGTGTAGTAAACTAGGGCTTGACCCTTTATGGATGAGGAGACTCAAACTTAACCTTATCTTCTTTTTCAAAATATTTAACAAACTCTCCTTCACATCCAGCCAGGCGATTCAATATGCTAAAGCCTCACACTACGACATTCGTAACTCCTTGTCTTTAGCGAAACAAACATATTCTAGATCTTCTCTCTATATGAATTACTTTACCTGTAAGTTTTCTAGACTCTGGAATAATTTACCCCAAACTATCCGTATGTTAAACTCTCTCCAATTGTTTGTTCGCTCAATTATTGCTTTTTGCTCCTCTGAAAATGCATTAAATGCTCTAGCGCCTGCAAGTGTATCTTACTCCACAAGTGAGATTATAGGAACTTTAAATGTTTAACCTCTTACTTGCTATCATTGTTTTGTTGTTCCGTGCTCTTTGCTTTAATCTTACTTTCTCTAGTTGTAGATAATTAATAATAACTCGCTCTGGCACTGGTAATAACCTTACAGAACAATGTTGATCAATCATCAGGCTATCCACTTAATAAAAAAATGACAAGTTCCCTGGTGTTGCATTGGCTTGCCGTGATATATTCCATATTTAAACTGTTTAACAATTACTAAACCAGCAAACATAAAACTTTCTTATAATTCATTTTTGTTCTCTACATTAAATGTTGATTTTTGTAACAATCTGATCATGCCTGTAAACTGGTGTGAATTCTGTGAATATTATTTTCAGAATATATTATTATTATTATTATTACTTTATGTAGCTTACAGATGGTAACTCCTGAAACTTTCTGAAAGTGGCTTGCTTATTAAGGACTTAGTGTGACTGAGATCGTTTTCAAATTTGGCCTTTGCTACCTTTGCAGACCATTCTCTTGACTGACGAAAGCGGATAACCTACCAGCAAAGTTTGTCTTAACACGCTATCGAATTTTAATTCCTGAAATCGACATCTTCTGCAGTTCGATTCGGTATCCAACGCAGAGGTCTCTCTCTCTTTTCTTACTTTTATTTTTCAGAGTGTAACTGTGAGCTAATCAGTTACTTTATTATGTCTCTTGCCTTTTCGTCCTTGAAACCAGGGAGGTCACAATTTTTAGAAAAGACTATGACTCCTAGTTAGAATTAGAAAAACGTTTTTCTCATATTTTACATGTAAGTCCCCTAACGCTATTGTAGAGCCCCTTAGTTGTTCCGGGTTAGAGTGACAACTATGGGCAAGGTTATGGTTTACAGACGGTTGGCCGGTTCTGCAGGGATTACCTGACATGAGTTCTCGTGTGTGGCTGGTTCAATTATTGTGACCAAGCTGGTGTTGTGCTGTGTTGTGGGTTGATGATTGAGGCCCACTAACTCTGAAGTGTACCTTATTTTGTTGCTGTCTCGTTCTTTCACAAATATAGCTCAGCCCTCACAACATAAGACGTAGCTGTGGAGATCATGCCTTACACTGTGCCAGGATTGAAAGACTTCATTTAGACAATGAAGGTTTCCCTGGGTATATTTTCAGAGTTGAGGTTCAATCTAAGTGGAAGGAGCTTACTCGTAGCTCTGGTTCTGCATCTGTACGAGAGACACAGTTTTCTTGAGGCGGTACCAAGCCCAACATGACGCAATATTCTTCCACTCCTGCATGTCAATGACTACCAGCTTTCAAGTTGAACTACCATCTGGTTTTAGAACATTAAACAGGGTTAACAAGTATGACCTGGAGTCCTTGTGTCCTTTTGTTTAATGGAACCTCATCGCTACCAATACTTCTTCTAACAGTCATCCGCAGTCCCTTCCATCATCAGTAAACAATGCGTGGGAGGAGCGGCTGTCGATTGCTCACGGAAGTTTGATGTCTTCTCAGGATTCGCCTGGCATATGTTTTCTCTGATCAAGTCTTTGGCTGTTCCTTTGTTCGGTGAACTATTTGTGGTAGTTATGGTTATTTTTAGTGTAATGAAGCCTTGTATTTCTTCTTTGTTGGTCCTCTTAGTGTATTTTGCCTATATTTTGGACATTCATACCAGAACTATGGACATCGGTGGCCTAAAATGAACCACTAATACGGTTGAATATTGCAGTGTCGCGGCAAAACTTGAGTCAGCTACCACAACATTTGGATCAAAATGTTGAGCCGCAGATTCCAACCATTGATGAACCCTTGATGAATTACTGCTGGTGTATCCTTCCCGGCAGACGGTGATCCTGATCTCTTGGTTTTCGAACGTTCTTTCCCCTCTTCTTCCGTTTTTTCCAGTACAATTAGAAATGGGAGTCTTTTTCAGAGCATGAAAAACAGTGCTTAATAAGATAACAGCTGTTGGTGTTGGAATCGCGTAGCTAGTACTGTTTTGAGAGACATTTTCTTGCCTTGTTTCAGGATGCCTCACGATCATTATGTTAAATATACGGAATTTTGATTTATAATCCTTCAACATGTTGGTGTTTGGACTAGGGGACATTGCAATTATCATGTTGGTGGGTATGTGGTGACATTGGTTCTTAACCAAACGATCTTACAAGCTGAATATATAATTACTAGGAAGATTCACTTTCAACATGTAGCACCAAGAAAAAGTCAAGAATTGTGAACCTGGGAACATTCATTCAGTCGGATGACATGGCTCTGTCACTCTGTATAACTTGTCTTTACTCACGTAATATGTCGTCGGTTAGGTGGTCACATCATGACAAATCTACGATTTCGGGATTAGGTCTACCATTATAACAGTACTAATAATGAACCCAGGGCGTAATTTTACAGATACCCTATTACTCTGCATTATCGTAGCATCGCAAAGCTTTGGTTTTACACTGAATTCTTGGGAAAATATCCAACTTCTTTGCAGAGAGCTGTTGTAGACCAATTAGTTTGATTTAGGTTTCAGATTTTTGGTATCGATCGATGAGTGCAAGTTTCTTCATGTGTATACACTGGCCCTAATGAAGTTGATAGTTTCACGAGGATTTTTACTTCTTAAATATAATCAAGACTTCTCAAAATAAATAATTTCACCTTGATTTTGAGTTCGACGTCTCATCGAATTTGGCCATCTGAGAACATTCCAAGCGCACTGCTCTCTTAATTTCTGGCCACGTCTTTCCTCTTATATCAAACTTGAATCCCAATGGAATCATTGGTAAAGTGTCTACTGAAATGGTGTCTTTCCATTTATGATCATGGTGAAACATTTACCAGCACAATCAGTCACACAATATCCCTCTTCATGTGACGAATTTTATGGTTCGTGGCGGTAACTAATTTGCACATTGTCTATACTAGCTCTGTCGACAACTCAAGTTGAATTACGTTTGAGTACAGATTGTCTGCTCACCACCTACAAAAAATAGGCATTTTATATTCCATTCATCAACATAAATCAAAATATCTTCACATCCAATCGTTTGTATCTTCTAACTGGATTAACTGAGGGATAATTTGGTAGAGAGGGGTTGCTGACAATGTCCATGGAAAACCCTCTTCAGAATTTCTCAGACACTTAAACATCATCATCATCATGCAGTAGTCTACTGTTGGTAAAAACTGGAGCTCACATGCTAAAAGCTTCCTTTATTCCGTCCACGAACATTCTATAGGGACAGTGATTCAAAAGTTGTAGCATTGACGTAAGAATTGAAACGTCATATGTTTTTATGTGGATCACAGGATTCGTATGGAACCTCAATTAGTTTGATGCTGGTTTTTCACCCAATGTTTATCACACTGGAAAAAAAATACAGAAATTTTAACTTTGTTTGTTCTTGCAGCTCCGACTCTGGGATTTTAAATAGTAATTCTTATATTTTCGTGCACCCATTACTTTTCCTTCAATAAGTATTTACATTGTACGGACGCTAAAGAATATTGACACACAGATTTACAGCAGCATTTATGGATTAATAACACACATGTGACCTATTCGGCAACTCCACGTATACTATACAATAGGCATGGAGTTGCATATATGCAACAATATTGTACTACAACGCAGTATATATTATAAATTGAGTCCAGTAGTATTTTAATTTTAAGGCTGTTCAAACGGGGAAGTCATTTGACATGAATATCAATTATTCCATCTTATTTTTAGATCTGCAGATTTTGCATTTAATGCAAATGACTTTTTTTGTTTTGGCCATAGATAATTATGGTCACCGTTGGTTTATTAAGCACAATATTTTATGTAGTTTCATGCAGGATTTATATGAAGCGTTAGTATTCCTTCGTATGGACTTAAAGGCTCTTTAGTCGGTCGTAGAGTGAAATCATTGGTGGGCAGTTGGATTGCAGTGCGCTGTCATTTTAAAGTTCTAAGTGAAACTTCAGAAGTGTTGTTTAGTTGTTGATGTACTTTTGATCAATCTTCTATGAAATAGCTACCACTCATTTTTTTACCCAGCTAATCTGATCAAATTATTCTACGGTTCAAACCTCTCAACATCACTGCTCTTTATCACATAAGCATATAATGTTTACCTGTAAGTGTTGGTGATACGTTACCATAAATTGGTCACTGAAAGTATTTGGAAAAGTATTATGCCAGTCTTATTCTCTCCGAACAAGAGGACGCGAACGGCATACAAAACAAAAATCATAGGGTATGATGTCTTCCGATGCATAGAAAGGTAAAATATAAACATGACCGCTCGAAAGTTTAAGCCACACCTGTAATGCTTAACCATTATTATTTAACTGATCATAGATCACTACAGTGAGTTTCCACAGCCTTCTTGTATCGTAAAGTCTTATCAACTACGAATTACCAGTACGGTGACCATAATTCTCCAGAGAAAGCCAAACGTTTTGGCTCTGTTTGAATCCAATTTTTCTTATTTTTTCATTGTGGAAGTAACATCGTTGTTTTTCTAATGTATTGGGTAGTCATATGCTCGTTTTTTTGGTTTACGAGACTTAATGACGGCACTTTTATATCTGTTCTTAACTAACGCACTCCATCTCCAACACTTCACAGTTGGTTGTGTAATACAGATTTTACAAGTGTTTCTTAAACTTCAGTGACCTTTTACTATGTCGTTTTGTCTCAACAAGACTGCAATAGCCGATGTGATAGTCATGAAATGGATATGGTTACAATTCCTTTGAGTATGATCCTTGAATCTTCTCGAACCTTTTCAATCACCCATCGTATATTAGCAGACTAATCTTACAACAAAATAATTTATGATCGTCAAGATGTTTATGTTTAATATATTCAGACGAGAGAACGGTCAGACAATATTGTGTATTGTAGACCTGAAGTACGCCAAACTATAGTTATTCCGTGATAGTGAGGAATCGATCCTCCCTCCTTTAGACAGCTCTAATATAAAACTTGGAATTTCCGAAAAACCGCTTATCATATTCATGCACGTCTCAAAAAGCATTGTCTTCCAAGTCCCCAGTACCCAAAAACCCAGTTTTCATTAACGTTATTGCTCATATTACCTCTTTCAAGCCACTATTGTCGAACGTATTGGTAGGTTGGAATCTTAAGTTTTAAAGAGTTTACAAGTTATCAACAAGTTTAAGTCTCTGCCTATTCCGGTTTTCACACTTTTGTCCATGATACGTATGTTCGAAAATCCTGACTTAATAAAATGTCCTAAGTGATGAACATTTAACTGATATTTAATTGTCATAGGACTGGGAAATATTTCTCTTCAGTTATTGATACCAGCTCTTACATTGTGCTCACCACTAAAATTACATTATGATCTTACCAATATGTTAACTACTGGACATGTATTGAAATTTGTGATCATTAGATTTTAAGTTGTATTTGTGAATATCGGTGTTTTTTTGTGCATTGCATAGATCTAGGAAGGATTAGCACTACCCTCTTAATCGTTCGTAAGCTCACTAACGTGTGACTAGTTGAACGTTTGTAGTGTGAACACATTTTACGTTTATTTGGCACACTAGACTAATAGATTATTCTAGAACTTCGCTTGTCTTGCCTTAGATTTATTTTAGATTCATATATTGTTTCCTGGATTTCAGTAGATATTTTGGTTTTCAATTTTTCTTCTAACAAGCTGTTTAAGCCATCCATTTTCATCTTGAATTTACCAACGCTGATAAAAACCACATGTATTAGAGGCTCATCAAGAATAATAATTGTCGATTCCTGTAGTCCGTCAAGCAATTGGTTATGCTAATCGTTAGGGTTTTATGTAAAGCAATAATGCATTTGCATTAAATACATATGATTTTTTTGTCTTCAGATGTCTTCTGTGGAGGAGTGTGCATGTAACAAGTTAAACTCTTTCAAAAGTCCATGGTGTAATGCTGACTGTTTTGTTGTAATTACTGGTGCAAGTCGTGGATTCGGTCGTGCGTTTGCTGTGGAACTAGTAAAGTCAATGTCATCCGGAAAAGACCATGCTGCTTCTTTGAATGTTTTATTAATGGCTCGCGATGTTAATGCTCTTCGTGTAACAGAGTCCGAGGTGAGTTTATCTATAGAAGTTTGTTATCCCATGTAGCTAATATTATTAAAATCAACGGGTTGATCATAAAGATACAGGCTTAGCAAAAGAATGTCATTTGATGTATTAAACGATACAAAGTATGTATAAATACTTTTATATCTTATAAATTAACATGCTGTATTAATAAATCAATCATTGTTGGGTATTTTAAATCGTTAAATACAATTATTATGAAGAAATGAAGTGTAAGATCATGTATTGATTTGACGCAATTTCTCTATCATCCATCTTTTATTCAATATGATATTTAATTGTATGTTACAGTTTGACAAAAAGTAGTAATCACTGAGTTTAATCTGTAAACAATGGAATAAATTCAAAAGTTTATTGATCTGTTTTGGTCCTGACGTAATAAATCTTCAGTACACGATTTGTCTCTTGTAGTACCCCAGGTTAGAAGACAAAAGAGCTGTTGTATACTTGTATCAAAATGTAACCAAGATTTATTGCTTTTATCACAGACATATCAATTAGCCATTATCATTGTAGAACCTGTCACAAATGTATGCCGGTTCACGTTAGACACCATAAGAAAACAATCTTGACTGAAGCAGAAATTTTAACCATTTAGCCGTGATAAAATTTAGACCCGACCGTTGCTGCTACCTTGACGTGGTGGTCGGGCTTGCCTATCGTGATGATCCAATTGAGCTATGCTGGCTGGGACAATCGTTCCTCAAGGTCCTACCATGCCAGACAGATCGATTGAAGAGCGGTGAGACTAAAAGCAGCAATCCCAAGGTCCGAAGGCGAAGTCGTACTGCTGACTGTACAGAGGTGTGAAAGCAGTAAGGTGTTTCCTTCAGACAACCAGCATAACAGCGATGCTTCCTTCCCATAAGGAGGGGTGGGGTCGGAAAAGTTCGACCCTAAAACGCACACCTCGCCTTATCCAACGGATTTCCGTCTCCGGCGGTAAGGACTTTTGAAGAACGGAGCTAACACGTCAAAAATCCCCCACAAAAAGGCCGTGCGTGACCGGCCTCAAGCAGTTGTCCCTTGGGCACTGCGGTCACGCTTCCAGGTCGTTAAGACCAACACTAATCCAACTTCTTTTTCAGGTCCCTCAAAAAATACCCTTCCACGGTGTGGGCAGCCGGGAAGTGATACTTGCCCTCATAACCTTAACTGCACACGAGACCAAGTTGGTCGCTTTTAAATCCTTCCTACACCTAATAACTCTGTTATCTCCACGACTAACCCTTCCCACGTCCTTTTATCACCTCGCACCGCTAGGGCAAACGATTCGAGTACACAGAACGTTATTCCTGGTCTCCTGAAACCACGCTCTAAACTACATATAGGGACTTTTAATGTCCGAACATTGTGCCAAATAGGACAACAGGCTTCCTTAGCTAGGACTCTAGAATCTTACACCATCGATGTGTGCTGCGTCTCCGAAACGCGCATACAAGATCCGAGTAGTGTCATTCATTTGACCGCACCTAATCAAAATAAAGAACCATCTCGATACACGCTTCGTTTATCTGGAAGCCCTGATGCTGCTTCCCGTGGCCTCGCTGAAGTAGATATAGCATTAAGTCCTAGGGCAGAACTAGCTCTTTTAGACTTGATCCCAGTAGACAGTCATCTATGCGCTGTCCGACTAAACGGATCAGTAAGGACTCGGAAAGACAGGGAAACTCGTCGTTGCCTCTTCGTCGTCTCTGCCTACTCTCCCACTGATTGCAGCCCAGACGATATAAAAGATGAGTTCTACAGGAAACTTTCTGACCTTCTCCGAAAAGCTAGGCGTTCTGATGTAGTAATAGTAGCAGGTGACTTTAATGCTCAAGTAGGTAAACTAAGTGAAAGGGAAAGACACCTGGGTGGATCTTATGGTGTCATGGCGAAAAGAACAGATAATGGTGACCGTCTGTTGCAGCTATGCTCAGATAACCGCCTATTTCTTGCAAATACTAACTTTAAGCATAAGGAAAAACATCTTTTGACATGGCGACCCTCGAATTCGTCCCAACGTTGGACCCAATTAGATCACATCGCTATCAGCCACCGATGGAGGGGCTCGATAAAAGACTGTCGCTCATTCTGGGGCACATGTTCAGATTCAGATCATGCTCTAGTGCGAGCACGTATCTGTCTGCGTCTTACTGGTCGTAGGAAAGACACTGCAGGGAAGCCTCTAAGGGTTCTACTTAATGATAGGCAAGCTAAGAATATATTTCAGGAACAACTAGAAAAACAGTTAGGCAGCCATGTAAGTTGTGTCCACCCCGAGGCAGCGTGGAATGACATCCGAAAAGCTGTGGAAACAGCAGTGATATCCGCTAGTAAGGTAAACCATAACGTTAGGGAGAAACAATGGATCTCGGCAGCATCTACCGCACTGATAGATGCTCGTAAACTCATCCCACCTGGCTCTGAACATAACGAAGAGCGGAGTCAACTTAAGCGCAGGCTTATAAGAAGCCTACGTAATGATCGTGAGCAGTGGTGGGTAGCGAAAGCAAGAGAGATGGAAAAGGCAGCGGCAATAGGTAACAGTAGGCAGCTATTCAGACTCGTTAAAGAAACCGGTATTAGGAACCCGAATATCAGTGAAACCATCTCAGATAAAGATGGGCATATTATTCATTCTCAATCCAGGAGATTGGATCGATGGGCAGAACACTTTAGGGATCAGTTCAACTGGTCTTCAGCCACACTTCAATTACCCACGATCCCCAGTCGTCCTGAATGGCGAATTGATGTAAGTCCTCCAACCCTCTGCGAGGTTGAAAAAGCTATAGGAGATCTGAAGCGAGGGGGAGCAGCAGGCCCTGACAGGTTGACCCCTGAGATTTTTAAGGGTGGTGGTCCAGTACTAGCAGTGAGATTGACTGAGGTCTTAGGTAGAATCTGGGAACTGGACGTAATTCCATCTGACTGGTCCCAATCACTGATTGTGCCAGTCTATAAGAAAGGACAAAAGTCCTCCTGTGACAATCACAGAGGGATCAGTTTGACTAATATAGTGTCTAAAATATTAGCTTCAATAATACTAGGTCGCCTAACCAAAGCTCGTGAAGAGCAGACTAGAGAAAACCAGGCTGGTTTTCGACCTGGACGTGGTTGCATAGACCAGATATTCACTCTACGTCAGGTCCTAGAACATAGACACAAATTCAGACGTCCTACAATCGTAGTATTTCTTGACCTTAAGGCAGCATTTGACTCCGTTGATTGTGAGGTTCTATGGCAGTGTTTGTCACTGAAAGGAGTACCAAAGAAGTACATTAACCTCATAAAGGCTCTCTACTCGAACACAACTGGTCGAGTTAGAGCCTATGGTGAACTGTCATCAGAACTGATTACCTCAAGTGGCGTTCGTCAGGGCTGTCCACTCTCCCCATTCTTGTTTAACTTTGTCATTGACATACTTTTAGAGATAGCACTTTCATCAGCTTAACCTCCAGGAGTTGAACTTTTACCAGGAGGCTCACTTGTTGACTTAGAATACGCCGACGACATAGTTTTACTCGGTGAAGACGCTGACAACATGCAGAGTCTTCTGACCACTATAAGCAACTATGCAGGCATGTTGGGGATGCGATTCTCTCTCTCGAAGTGCAAAATGTTACTTCAGGATTGGGTTGCATCGACACCTGAACTAATGATAGGGAGTGAAGTAGTTGAGCGTGTAGACCACTTCACTTATCTTGGGAGTCTCATCAGCCCTTGTGGTCTGGTATGTGACGAAATCTCAGCACGGATACAGAAGGCTCGTCTAGCTTTCGCCAACTCGCGTCATTTATGGCGTAGGCGAGATATCCGTCTAGCAACCAAAGGACGGGTTTACTGTGCAGCAGTTCGCTCCGTCCTACTTTATGGCAGTGAAACATGGCCAATAAGAGTAGAGGATATTCGTAGGCTACTAGTGTTCGATCATAGGTGTCTTCGAAGCATTGCTCGTATATCCTGGGACCACCGGGTAAGTAATGCAGTTGTTAGGAAACGGGTACTAGGTAAGGATGGCAAATCGATTGATGAAGTAGTGAAACTTCATCAGTTGAGATGGCTGGGACATGTGTTACGTATGCCCGACCACCGACTGCCCCGATGTGCAATGTTTCATGGTGTAGGAGTAGGTTGGAAGAAAGCTAGGGGTGGCCAGACCAAAACGTGGCACAAATCAATGAAGTCACTGACAAGTGGACTGGGCCATGTTGGTAGGTGTAGACTACCTGGTTGGGATTCGCGAGATGATAGCAACCGATGGTTAGAGACCTTGAATGACATGGCTCAAAATCGTTTGCAATGGCGAAGGTGCATCCACTCTTTGTGTTCTACCAAATTCTAATCTTCTGAATTCCTCATGTCCTTATCTTTTTCTCTTTCCAAATTTTTTTCACTGTACTATACTCCTTCAATAATTTCTTCAAACCCTAATCTTTTGGATTTCTGATTATACTTCTACTACTTCTACCACTATGGGATTTGAATCGACAACTGCATCTCTGTGCTAATGTGGTATGGCAACTCGAAGTGATGTACGTACGTACGAAGTTCTACGTTGTGACTGACTGACTGATAAAATTTAGATCCCGGAAAAAAATTAAATTGCACAAAGTTACCATACCACATCAGTACAGAAAGACAGAATTAACAAACAAGTAACGACGTTAATAGTATCAGTATCTGTTAAAGAGAATGAATAAATATAAAGAATGTTGTTCGAAAAAGAACGGATGAAGGGGATGTTTGAAAGTATATTGGAACTAAAAATCTCAAGCGAAGAAGGTAAAGAGTGAATGCAATAAAAGCTCAATAATTGAAACTATATCTATATCAATTATTTGGCAATTTTCCTAGCTATGTACGCCTTATATGGTTTATAACAAAATACAGCCAATAATATTTTTTTGTAGTGCGTATATGCCCCCATATGCCCTGGTACGGCCGAGAGTGAGGAGAGTCCGCTCTCCCTCTCGAAATGCTCTCATATGGCCACGCGTATATAACATCTGCCAGGGAAGTCCTACTCACTGCCTTCTCGTGGCGGGGGTGTTGTTTACGAAACTTCACAAGACGGAAAGCGAATGTCCGCCGCTTTAACCGGGTTGCTGGACACGGCGAGTTCACCTGGGGGAGTTGGAAAACCCTGATTCCAAACCAATGGTGTATATGGGCTCCAGTATTCTGAAGAGACAAATGGCGTATGAATCAATCGTTGATCATCGGTTACCATGGGACTGCATCTCCTTACAATGCTCCACGAAACGAAATTATTTTTCTTTATGTTTCATATTTCGTACGAAGTTATTACGTAGTTATGTCTATATTCTTGTTATCATATCTGTGTCTTGTTAACTTATGATCTTCATCCATGCATATTTGCTAACATTCTACAGATCTTTATTTAGGAACTCTTCCCATCAATTATGGGTTTCCCGATCTAGTTAATTGTTTTGATTATTAAAATGTATCTTTCAAAAATATCCTACTCCTGGCCATTTATCCCATAATTTTACCTTTTCGTTCTTTCTATTTATGTGAAATATTGTTATTACACTATGTGGATCGTGCATTCTTCATTCTGATACTCTGTTGTACTGAAAACTTTATGTTAAAGTAGTTTTTAATACAACCTAAATGGCCGATGTTATTGTCAACATCTTTCAAATGTAATACTCAAAAGACAAACAGAATAGATGATAATGGTTGGTAGAAACAAAAGTAGAAGTGTTGCACTTAGGTGGTCAGTCATATGCAACGTATAAACTGAAATATATGTACATCAGTTCAAATTGTCACACCTTACCAATACAGCTAAATAGGGTTATTAAAAGAAATTTCAGAGTAGTGAAAGCAGTAACAGTATCAATGGTAGGGGAGAAGATTAGGCATAAATACAGTAAACCTAGGTAAAAGAAAAAGTTCACTGGATAATATGCATAAGATGATTTTAAAACTCAAGATCTAGGGCAAAATAAAGAACGAATACATCTGCACTATTACGACAGATTTTAAGCCATGTTACCCATTATCTCCGATTACTATTTACCAAAACTATACAAATTTCAACCAAGTTATTTGGATCTATCTGTACGATTCAGTTCAACAATCAATTATTTCATGGATTTTATTTTTCATATAGACTGTGCTGAGATATTGCAGCTGGATGATTTAGACTTCAAAGATAATCTGGCTCTTCTATCACACACGCAACAAAAAATGCAGGAGAAGACGACCAGTGTAGCAGCAGTAGGTCTCAATATAAACAAAGGGAAAAGCAAGACTCTCCGATACAATGCAACATGCACCAATCGAATTACACTTGACGGAGAAGCTTTGGAGGATATGAAAACCTTCACATATCTGGGCAACATGATTGATGAACATGGTGGATCTGATGCAGATGTGAGGGCGAGGACCCGCAAAGCAAGAGCAGCATATTTACAACCAAAGAACATCTGGAACTCAAAACAATTGTCAACCAACACCAAGATCAGAATTTTCAATACAAATGTCAAGACAGTTCTACTGTATGGAACGGAGACGTGGAGAACTACGAAAGCCATCATCCAGAAGATACATGTGTTTATTAACGGCTGTCTACGCAAGATACTTCGGATCCGCTGGCCAGACACTATCAGCAACAAATTACTGTGGGAGACAACAAACCAGATTCCAGAGGAGGAAAAAATCAGGAAGAAGCGCTGGAAGTGGATTGGGCACACCTTGAGGAAATCACCTAATTGCGTCACAAGACAAGCCCTCACATGGAATCCTGAAGGTCAAAGGAGAAGAGGAAGACCAAAGAACACATTACGCCGAGAAATAGAGACAGACATGAGAAGAATGAACAAGAACTGGATAGAACTAGAAAAGAAGGCCCAGTACGGAGTGGGTTGGAGAATGCTGGTCGGCGGCTTATGCTCCATTGTGAGTAACAGACGTAAGTAAGTAGGTAAAAAGTGTCGAGATATAATTATAATATTTCTGTAGTCATCTTTAATTAGTAATGTTTGTTAAAACAATAACTACTTTAAAGCTATTTATTTATATTACTTATTATTCATTATAATGTCTTATTACTTACTTACGCCTGTTACCCCTCGTGGAGGAGCACAGGCCACCCACCAGCATTCTCCGCCTGTAGCTCTTCTAGAGTTACTGCCGGTTCCAAGCCCGGGCAAAGGATGAGGGTTAGGCATGGGGTTAGCGACCCCATCCCGTATAAAGAATAAATCGCTAAAAAAACGCTGACCAGAAAAACAATATAGTGTCTCATAAATAAACAAGTGTTCTGACGCGGGACTGGTCGGTCCTGGGTTCGAATCTCGCGAGTGCGGGATCGTGGATGCGCACTGCCACTGAGGAGTTTCACAATAGGACAAAACAACCGTCCAGTGCTTCCAGTTTTTCTACAGTGGTCTAGCTTCAATTGACTCATGATTTCAAGTATAAATAAACAAATTGTTTAAATTTATGTAAATAATTCAATGCCTTTCTTCTTTCTTCTTGTATAGATGTATGCTTCATTGTCAACTAATTCTGAAATGAAATTAACTATCCTAGTTTCAACATCATCACTTGATATGTCCAATGCTAATAAAGAAAATTTACTCAATGATTTAAACCCCTTATTTCAATTAGCTTCATCATATCCTATTAAATCGAATATTCAATGTCAATGGAATATGCTTGTACATAATGCAGCTACATTAGGTAATATCCATTCAAAATCATATGAACGTTTTAATATTGATGCGTTAGATACTTATTATCATACTAATTTAACTATACCAATCTTATTAACTAGTTTATTTGTAGACTATTTTACATCTTATCATCAACCTATTACAATTGTGAATATATCTAGTTTAGCAGCGGATCAACCATTTCCATGTATGTCAGATTATTGTATTAGTAAAGCAGCTAGACAAATGTATTTTAAATGTTTACCTATAGATAATCCATCATTAGCTGTATTAAATTATTCTCCAGGACCGTTAAATACAAATATGTTGAAAGAACTAATAGAAAATCATGGGAATCTACAAACTCGAAATGAATTCAGCGAAATGAAAATGAATGGTAAAATAATTGAACCAAATGAATCAGCACGTGTTTGTATAGGATGGCTTAAACGACAAATTCCAATAGAACCATCTATCATAAATTCTATACCTCGATTAATACATTGTTCAATACATGATAAAGATTATCTAAATGTATGGTTAGGTTTACGTTTAGATTATTATGATGCTGTTGGTAAAGTTTAGAAAAAAAAGAAAGTAGACCATCAGATAGATTGTCAATAGAGAACTTCTCATATGAGTTCATTTTCTGATCTGCGTCATTTGAAAATAAACTGTAGCTACCGCTTCTCTTTACCTTCTGATTTGATGCACCGTTAAGATTTGTATTATAACGATTATCGAAGTGAACGATTAGCGAAGCACACAGCACTACAACAGATATGAATAGTATATTCATGTAAGTGTTAACTATTCACTATCACAAAACTAATAACTTCGTAACCAGTATTTATTCTTTTGTCATCTATCTCTTTCATTATTGCCGTTTAAGCTTGATGTGTGTATGAATTCTTATGTTATACTTATATTTCAATATATCTCTAATAAAAAAGTTAGCGATCTAAAATGTAGCTCGCTTTTTTTTCTCTTTTTCATAAATTAAGAATGTTTAGAATCGATTTTATTCTATCTCCACCTTTTTGGAAGCTTACAAAACACTTGATGTATCTTTCAAACCTATCATTGCTTGGATGTATATTCAATTGTATAATATCGTAATTTATTACTATACTGGAACTCCGCCTGTAGTTCCTCTGGAGGTTTCTGCCGGTCCCAAGCCCAGGTAAAGGAGGAGGGTTAGGCATGGGGTTAGCGACCCCATCCCGTAGAAAACCAACTCGCTAAAAAACGCTAACCAGAAAAAATTACTCAAACCATTTAAACTCTGCCCTGGGAGTAGAAGGAATAATTATGACGTCTCATGATGAAAGCCGAGTTCCTTCGGAAGTCATGAGGTCGATGCACCTTTTGACAACCAGATTTCCCAGGACAGAGTGGGTTGGAGAATGCTGGTCGGCGGCCCATGCTCCATTGGAAGTAACAGGCGTAAGTAAGTAGATCGAATGATTATTTTTATTGCTTTTGCTCAACAAAAAAATTAGAAATTCTCAGATTTATCTAAAACTCATTATAGTAGGTAGGAATGAACACCAACGTTAAAAGGTGAAAACATCCATTAATATAATTTGCTTAATGTAGAGAAATTGAGTAGTAGCATTTATGAGTTATTACAAACACTGTAATCAGTCATTGAAGTTTTGGTTTTTCTAATCAATTCTGAAGTACACTTCTTATATGAAGAATAAGGTAACTGCTAGTCAACTCCTGAGATTGAAATATAGTTCAGACGGACTTTGAACCTAAAGCGTACTGGTTTAAAGCTGACAGTCTTGGTTGCTAATCAATCGCATCACATATAGTTCAAGAGTATATTGGTCTCGCTTGCTACTTTTCACGATAAAGTTGAACGGAGAGTTGATTACAGAATAAAAATGTGATTTATATACTTGTTCAACCTAATTCATACCATTAGACATATAGTAAAAGTTAGCAAAGATTGTCTTAAAATATTACAGAGAAATGTAAAATGCCTGGAAATGTTTAATTTTACTTAATATTACAAGGAAATAGAACATGAGTTGATTAGTCATCATCAGATGCCTCGAACCATCAATTTAGTTTAGATCAGTTCTTGCCTGTGTTGGATCCATGCTATCTTACTTACGTCTTTTACCCCTCGTTGACGAGCATAGGCTACACACCAGCATTCTTCATCCAAAACTGTCCTGGGCAATTCTTTCCAGTTGCTATTCATCCTTTTCATGTTTGCTTCCATTTACCGAAGCAGTGTGTTCTTTGGCCTTCCTCTTTTCCGTTTCCTTTCAGAATTCCAAGATAGCGCTTACCTCGTAATGCAGTTTGATGACTTCCGTAATGTATGTCCTCTCCACTTCTGTTACGTCCTTGATCTGTCTACTTACTTTCGTGCCGAGGATAACTTGTCTAAGGTAGATTAAGACCTTGAAGCGATTGACTGACTGGCTTAACCTTGAGGCTAGTATACGTGAGTTCGAAGTGGGGTAGAGAGACGAAAACTATTCTACCACCCGATTGGCTGAAAAGCGCGCAAAAGAGAGAAGACAAGACAACTGGAACACTACTCGATTTATTCCCAAATCCGATCTGGTACCCGATTTCAGATAAGTGTAAAAAATACATGAATAAATAGACGACTAACCCGATCACAACGTACAACAATTAGGAAAATAAAATTATCTTCAAAACTGGGGGATGAGATTAGAAAATAGAGTACAGAAGGCTACATCTTAATTACAATAGCTTTGGAACGAACGGAAAAGGCTATGGCAGTGAATCATACACCAAACGAAAGCTAATGATCTGTAAAGTAGATTAGGGACAAAAGTAAATGTTACTGTTATACAAGCTTTGAATTAAATGAAATAACGTCCGCAAAAATATCTTCCGTAGTTTTTCAAGGCTTCCTATTTCTCTGTTCAAATCAACTTCCAATGTCTTTTCCTAATTTCCTCTTCAGATGTAAGCTGCTTTGTCTTTTCCCATAGTATTCATGCTATCTGATAGTTAATAAATGGATTATCAAAATGTTACAACCAATATGTTATCAACAGAAAAGCAAGTTTGTATAGTTTAAGCGTCAACCATAATCCAAATACAATGGGAAATGTGTATGTTTGTTGAATGATTTCATTGAATAATCAAACAGACAAACAAACAAACATTTCCTTTCTATAATGACATTCTAATCTTAGATAAGCTCAATTTGAAAAGACTAAAAATAATCAAATGAGTTGATCGTTAAGAAAGATTATTCTTGAATAAATTAGAAAACAGAACATTTCTAGCTCAATTAGAAATGGGATGAACTTTTCTACAAAAGGGAAATAAATCAGAATGGGTTTTGTGGAGATTTCAGTATTTTCATAGTTGGAATCATGAATCAATTGAAGCTAGACCACCATGGAAAATCTGGAAGCAATGGACGGCCGTTTCATCCTATTATGGGACTCCTCAGTAGTACGCATCCACGATCCCGCACTCGCGAGATTCGAACCCATGACCTACCAGTCTCGCGCCAGGGCACTGAGACATCATCAAACGGTGTTAATGTCTAATTTCAACCAATCCACGATGTTTTTGAGCAACCGTTCACCAATTGTCTTCAATGAGTTGATATCTCTACAACAGACTTGTTTGAACTCCACCAATGTGTTTAACAGGAAAGCAAGTTTGTATAATCAAACAAACAAACAAACATTTCCTTTTTATAATGACATTCTAATCTCAGATAAATTCAATCTGAAAAGAATAAAATAATCAAATGAATTGATCATTAAGAAAAAAACTAGCTCGATTAGAAATAGGGTGAACGTTTTTCTATTCTACAAAAGGGAAATAGATCAGAATGGGTTTTGTGGAGATTTCAGTATTTTCATAGTTGAAATTATGAGTCAATTGAAGCTAGACCACCATGGGAAACGTGAAAGCACTGGACGGCCGTTTCATCCTATTATGGGACTCCTCAGCAGTGCGCATCCACGATCCCGCCTCGCGAGCGAGATTTGAACCTAGGACCTACCAGTCTCGAGCCGGAACACTTAACCGATAGACCACTGAGTCGGCCGGCATCCAACGGTGTTAATGTCTAATTTCAATCAATCCACGATGTTTTTGAGCAACTGTTCACCAATTATCTTCAGTGAGTTGATATCTCTACAACAGACTTGGTTGAACTCCACCAATGTTTTCAACAGAAAAGCAAGTTTGTTTAGTTTAAACGTCAACCATAATCCAAATACAATGTGAAGTATGTATGTTTGTTGAATTATTTCATTGAATAGTCAAGCAATTGTAAAGACAAATAACATTTCCTTTCTATAATGTACATTCTAATCTTAGATAAGCTCAATTTGAAAAGACTAAAAATAATCAAATGAATTGATCATTAAAGAAAAACAAACTATTCTTGAATAAATTAGAAGATAGAACATTTTTTTTTAGCTCGATTAGAAATAGGGTGAACCTTTTCTATTCTACAGAAAGGGGAAATATTCGAATGGATAGATTTTCTTCAATCATCTTATCAGTTAACTATAATCATTTGATAAGTTTTTCTTCGAATCATAATCTCTGACATGATTTCTATCCCAAATTTTATCAGAGTTATTAGCATATATTATGTACAGTGATCAAAATATTAGAAAAGTTGAAGAAGTAGCTTTGAATTCATATCAAATTAGGTGGATATGTAGAAATTTTTAGTGACTTTATGAGGAATTCTCATTCTTAAGGTGATATCATTTAACAGTTGAATTCATAAGTGGATCTAGGCTAAACTTTAAAGTATTGGACGGTCGTTCCAGGTTTTCAATGGTGGTGTAGCTGAGGTCGACTCGTGAATTCAACTGTTAAAATACTACAATCTACACAAATTCCCGCTGTGATATTATTTAGTTAAATATTAGAAATTCAAGGACAAAAGATGCCGGAGAAGATGACCAGTGTAGCGGCAACCTCAGCATCAGTAGGTCTCAACATAAACAAATGGGAAAGTGAAATTCTCTGATGCAACAAAACATGCATC
The DNA here is from genome assembly GCF_000237925.1 of Schistosoma mansoni. Taxonomy (NCBI): domain Eukaryota; kingdom Metazoa; phylum Platyhelminthes; class Trematoda; order Strigeidida; family Schistosomatidae; genus Schistosoma; species Schistosoma mansoni. Next base: position 609,859 of record NW_017386047.1, read on the forward strand.
AATCGAATCACACTTGACGGAGAAGCTTTGGAAGGTGTAGAAACCTTTACATACCTGGGGAGCATCATTGATGAGCACGGTGGATCTGATACAGATGTGAAGGCGTAGATTGGCAAAACAAGAGCAGCATATCTATTGTTGATAAACATCTGGAACTCAAAACAACTTTCAACCAACACCTAAGTCAGAATCTTCAATGCAAATGACAAAACAGCTCTACTTTGTGAGGCGGAAACCTGGAGAACTACGAAAGTCATCATCCAGAAGATGCAAGTGTTTATTAACACTTGTCTGCAAAGAATATTTTGCATGTTAGTCAGACACTGTCAGCAACAAACTACTGCGGGAGAGAAAAAACCAGATTCCAGAGGAGGAAGAAGCGCTGGAAGGGGATAGGACACACATTGAGGAAAGCACCTAACCGCGTCATAAGGCGAACTCTCACCTGGAACCCTCCAAAGCTAAATGAGAAGAGGAAGACCAAAGAACACATTACGCCGAGAAATGGAGACAGACATGAAAAGAATGAACAAAAATTGGATAGAACTAGAAAAGAAGGCCCAGTACGGAGTGGGTTGGTGAATGCTGGCCGGCGTCTATGCTCCATTAGGAGTAACAGGCGTAAGTAAGTAAAATGCAAGAGGATACTGGCATAGTATCCACAACTGGAGCTTGTAAAGTCAACCAAGTCAGAAGTTAGACGGTAATCAACTGACCGTATTGAAAAAAGGCTAACAGAAATTATCACAAATTAAGTATGACTCATAATATAGGTCATTCGATCGTAACTAAGTTATTTGACAGTATTATGCTAGCAAACAGACCTTCAAAACCTGAATACATTGTATGTTTAATGAAAATCATACTAGGATGATATAACTACCAAGTCTTTGATGATTTTATCCAGTAAAAAGTAATTTTGGTTAAGGAACTTAAGATCACATAACAGTTTGGTGTCAGGCAATTTAGAAGTACGAACATACATCGAAACCGTTTAGGAATGAGAGTTTCATATTCTGAATTAACTATAGTCGATATGTAAATACTTATCCACAATTTGCTGATATGTAAAACTATTGAGTTTGGTCATGAATGGTAGAAAGTTAAGAATGTAAACTATAAGATGGGGAATATTGGCGTTTGGATCAGAAATTCAAAAGTATTGTTTTCTACAAGAAATGAAGACCTTTGACCCGATACTACCTCTGTAAGTAATACAAATCTTCGCATTAATGATTAGCTTCGAGATGGATTCCCTGAAGTTTTAGAAAGGAATGATGACTTATCAAATCTAGCGAATCACTAGTGGTACAATAAATTATAGATAAACGTTGAATCCATCTTGCAGTATATATTTAGTTGGTTAGGGTTGGAAAATTTAAATCTATTACGTCCTTGATCTGTCTACCCACTTTCGTGCCGAGGATAACTTATCTAAGGTAGATTAAGAACTTGACGCGATTGGCTAGTACGCGTGAGTTCGTAGTGGGGGTAGAGAGACGAGAACTATTCTATCCCTGACAAGCTCACGAAAGAGAAAAGATAAGACAACTGGAACACTACTCAATTTATTCCCAAATCCGATCTGGTACCCGATTTCAGATTAATGTAAAAAGATACACGAATAAATAGATGACTAACCTGACCACGAAGTACAATAATTAGGAAAATACAATTATGTCCAAAACTGGGGGATTCGAGTACGAAAGGTTTCGTCTAAATTACAATAGCTTTGGAACAAAAAAGGCTTTGGCAGTGAATTACACATCAATCGAAAGCTCATGACCTGTAGAGTAGATTATGGACAAAAGTAAATGTTACTATTATACAGTCTTTGAATGAAATGAAATAACATCCTCGTAGTTTGTCAAGGCTTCTTGTTTCTCTGTTCACATCAAAATCCTTGTACTTCAAGTGGTCTACTATTTTGCATCATACTGCATACTTGTTTACAGTCAAGTTTATGAATGACACTGATTCATGCAAGTGGTGATAACTTTCCGTACAGATTTGAATTAGTAGTGTTTTACATTCTTACTATTTTGAACGACTTAACATAAATGATTCATTCGGAGTTTAGCTGATAAGTATATTATTCATACAATTTTATTGAGTAAAGATTTGTATTCTTTCAGTCAGTCAGTCACAACGTAGAACTTCGTACGTACGTACATCAGTTCGAGTTGCCATACCACTTTAGCACAGAGATGAAGTTGTCGATTCAAATCCTATAGTGATAGAAGTAGTAAGAGTATAAGCATTATGTGAATGATTAGGGTTTGAAGATGTTATTCAAGGAGTATTATTTATTTATTTAAACACAAATATTGATACAAGGAAGTACCAGATACATATGCGCCATACAAATCTCATTTGATTTGTGTGAGGGCCGTGATACTGCCCAGGTGCCCGAACTGAAGCAGGTGGTTTTCTTAGGGGCCCACACCCGGAGCCTTTGACCGAAAGATCTGATCCACAAGGCAGTGGAGCATCGTGAGGAGATGCAGTCCCATGGCAGCCGGTGATCAACGACTGATTCGTACGCCATTTGTTCCCTCAGGATACTGGAGCCAGCCCATGTGCACCATTGGTTTGGAATCAGGGTTTTCCAACTCCCCTAGGTGGACTCGCCTTGTCCACCAACCCGGTTAAAGCGCCGGACATTCGCTTTTCGTCCTCTCAATTTTGTAAACAACACCCCCGCCACGAGAAGGCAGTGAGTAGGACTTCCCTGGCAGAGGCTATATATTCGCTGGTCATGTGAGAGCATTTCGAGAGGGAGAGCGGACTCCCCCCACTCTCGGCCGTACCAGAGCATTTGGGGGCCCTGGAGTATAATACAGTGAAATAAATTTGGAAAGAGAAAAAGGATAGAGACATGAAGAATCCAAAAGGTTGGGTTGTATTCTTTAAGGAATAACTTTACAATTCATATGATTCTATAATTAAACTTTATTGAGGTAACCAATTTCCATAGAATTGGTGGTAATTTTGTTGTGAACAAGAACATCAGTGGGAACAACCGAACGTATTTCAGTACAAAAAATTATAGAACATCTTAGCAAAATCTGAGAATCATACAGTAAATACTTCATTTGCAAAATGTCAATTATTTTTCTCATTCTTGACTGTTCCTTTTGCAATTATCAGTCAATCGTCTTAGATTTCATTGTTCCTGCATTTTCATAACAATTGCTTCCTGTTCCCGTTCTTTCCTTCTCGATCTTCTACTGAAAGACATTCTATTCCTGACTATCGTTAAATACTACTTATGTGGATATAAGTAGCCCACACCATAGCTTGACTAGCAGTGTAATCCAGGTGCATTTCATTCCAATTGAGACTCGTCAACCGAATGTGCCTGTATCAAAGTTTTGGTGCTCCATCGGGACTCAAGCCCAGTACCTTTTACTTCAAACGCTTATAAATAATGTGGTTGTCCTTCCGATTGGCATAAAACACTGGAGTTTAGTTTGAACCAATGCTTATCACCACAGTAAGGATATCCACTTTCAAAGTAATGTATTTCCCGACTTTAGCTACTACCTTAAAGTGGTAGGTTAGGAGTTTATATTGCAATAACTCAATAGAGATGTAGTAACTGGGACACCTCTTCTTTTAGGTGTCGTGGATGGCAGGTCTGCTGGAGGACGGTAAAACTAAAGCCGAGGGTTAAGTCGAACTGACAACTGTACAGGGGTATAATAGCAGTACGATTTTTTTATCAGATTACTGGCATCCATAAAGATGCTGCCTTCTTGCAACAGGATGAAGTGGTTAAAAAAGTTCAGGCCCAAAAATGTCACACATTACTTTACCCCGTGAATTTCCATCTATGACAGTAAAGCCTTTTTGAAGTATGAAGCGAATAGGTTAAAAACTTCCCAAAAATGTGTATGTTTATCCTCAAGCAGTTTTTCCTTCGGCTTTGCAATCACATTCCCAGGTCGCTAATAATACCATTGACCCTGTTGCGTTTTCAACCTACCCCCCCCCACAAGAAGGTATATCTTTTTATCATATGGGAAATCAGGAAGCGACAAATTTCCTTCCTTATACCTTTAACAACACAATGAAATCACCTGTCTATTATGTATTTATTTTTTATATATACATATACATTATGTTTTGTTTTTGGTATACCAACAGTCTAAGTTATCCATATAGAACAAATGAAAAACATATTAGTTTCCATGCAAACGCTAAAGTACCAAATAGGATATATATATATATATATATATATATATATATATATATATATCAAAGAAAGAAGTCATTACAAGAATATAGATTAAGGCATAAATCATGATTATGATCATTGTCGTTATCAATGATAACGATTATTATGAAAGGTATAGATTCATATTATACCATCTAAATAGAGATATGTATTGTAATATTTAATTATCATTGATTGTACTACTGATATTGTTATCATTAGTAGTTATACGTAATGAATAATTATGTGATGTAGAACCATTATTATTATGTTCATCATTTGTAGTAGATTCATTTGTTGTTAATAAGTCAATCAAATGTTGTAATGGAACAAGTTCACGTTTTTGAACTAAATTAAATTCCTACAAGTTAAAAACAAAAGTAAATATGAAACATTGAAAGAACAGTTTTTAAGATAAAAGCAGTTGGAGTCAGTTGGTAGGAAACCCTGGTCGATTTAGGTTTTTTTTGTGCTAGTTGGAACTCACCGACAATCTATATCTAACGATGTTGAACGAATTGATACTTCACATGGGGATAGGATGTGCATCATCCAGCTTTACAGTTTGAGACGTTATTAATGGACTATTCAGACTACAACTTATCTCCTTTTGCACTGAGATATGCACAGGGATTGATCACTGTATAGTATAACTAATGTCTGTGTGTTTGTCATAAGATGGTTGTGTTTGACACTCTTTGTCAAAAAACCCACTCGTAGCATCGACCATCACGTTGCTTATCCACTAACGACATACTAGTGAATGTCTCACACATATTTATTAGATGAATCTACCTAACGGAGTTGGAAAACCCAGATTCCAAACCAATGATGTACACGGGCTCTCACATCCTCAGGAAACGAATGGAGTATTTACCGATTTTGGTTACAGAACTAGAACTGGATCTTCTGATGCTGCTCTACTGTTTTGTGTATTAAACTGATAAGTCAAGCAGCAGAGCAATGAAATAAAAATGACCAGAGAATGGACGAGCTGTAACCAGTTTTGAATCTTATCGCTAAAGGTTTCTAATATTAGATTAGAATGATATGTTAGGAACCCTATCAGAAAGTTAACACCTTCTGATAGGGTTCAAATCCCCATTCTATGACTTTATGGAACTATTTCATAGGTTAATTGGCCTCTCAACCTTTAATTTTCACTTCAATTTAATATTCTAGTATCAGATACAAGATATAAGGGTAGATAATGGCTAACTATTGTGCGACTAATGATGATGAGACATTTAAAACAAATTTATATTCATTTGTTACCTTTTGTGGTCATGTAATCTATTTGTATAACCCTTTAGATTTTTGAATAAGGATAACACAATATCATAATAATAAGTAATTCTGCTTGCTATATTTGCTTTGTGATAAGCCACAAATGCCCTGGTACGGCCGAGAGTGGGGAGAGTTCGCCCTTCCTCTCGAAATGCTTTCACATGGCCACGTGTATATAGCCTCTGCCAGGGAAGTCCCACTCACTGCCTTCTCGCTAGTGGGGTGTTGTTTACGAAATTTCACAAGACGGAAAGCGAATGTCCGGTGCTTTAACCGGGCGAGTTCACCTAGGGAAGTTGGAAAATCCTGATTCCAAACCAATGGCGAACATGGGCTCCAGCATCCTGAGGGAACAAATAGCGTACTAACCAATCGCTGGTCACCGGTTACATTGGGACTGCATTTCCTTAAGATGCTCCACTGCCTTGTGGATCAGATCTTTCGGTCAAAGGCCCCGGAAGTGAACCCCTAAGAAAAACACCTGCTTCGGTTTGGGAACCCGAGCAGTATCACAGCCCTCATACAAATCAAATAAGATTTATGTGGCGCATATATATTCGGTACCCTTTGTACTAATATTTATGTGTTCAAATAATAATAATAACTGGGGATAGGAGGAGCTGTGTGAATCAATAGGAATTAGGACTTTCAGTCATATAATCTGAAGTTATAACAATTTATTCAGGATACAAGAGACTAAACCCCATAACATGCTCACTCAATGTCCCCCTTGTACATAAAGAGTACTTCAAAGACCGACAAATATACATATATATATACAAACGGAAAAGGCAATAATACACTTACCAATACAAAATATATAAAATGTTTAAAACTTGTATTTAAATGAGCTTCTTCTTGTAGATCTCGAACTTCAGAAAAATGTTGATAATAAATATGGGCATAAACTCGAAATAAACGTTTTAATATCACTTTGACCACATTGATAAAATCACGAGGAAATGGAGCACCTTATTAGAAATATTTAATATACAGATTATTTTATTCAATAAGATAATAGCGATAGCATTTTTATGATTTCATAATCATTCTGATGAACGATTTCTGTATAATTGATAAGTCAGTCAGTCAGTCACAACGTAGAACTTCGTACGTACGTACGTACATCAGTTCGAGTTGCCATACCACATTAGCACAGAGATACAATTGTCGATTCAAATCCCATAGTGGTAAAAGTAGTAAGAGTATAAGCATTATCTGAAAGATAACGGTTGAAGATGTTATTGAAGCAGTATAAGAAATCAGAAGATTAGAAATTTGGTAGAACACAAAGAGTGGATGCACCTTCGCCATTGCAAACGATTTTAAGCCATGTCATTCAAGGTATCTAACCATCGATTGCTATCATCTTGTGAATCCCAACCAGGTAGTCTACACCTACCGGCATGGCTCAGTCCAATTGTCAGTGACTTCATGGATTTGTGCCATGTTTTGGTCCGGCCGCCCCCTAGCTTTCTTCCAACCTACTCCTACACCACAAAACATTGCATGTATAATGATAAACACGATTTCTAAAGGAGTTTAAATTCCAGCTCTGATTATTTATTATTAGAGCACATGAATATTGGTACAAAAGGGCACCGAATATATATGAGTCACACAAATCATTCAATTTATATGGGGGCTGAGATATTCCTCGGGCACACAAATTGAAGCAGGTGATATTCTTAGGGGTCCTATCCCTAGCCTTTAACCTAAAAATCTAACCCACAAGGCAGTGGAGCATTGTGAGAGGATGCAGTCACATGCTAGCCAGTTGGTTCATACGCCATTAGTCCCCTCAGGGTACTGGAGCTCATGTGCACCAATGGTTTGGAATTATGGTTTCCCAACTCCCTTAGATGAACCCTTACAACGACAACTAATATCTGATTTGATTCATTGTTACTTAAATGGTTGGAAGTATAGATTTATTTTACAAAATCCTAACCAGTAAGTAGGTAGACAAATTCAACTTGTCTTTTACAGGGAGAAATAAGCGTTAATTGTTTACATAATAGCCAGCTTAAGTTTGCTATAAGATAAAAAGAACCAGTGATCTATCTGATAAATTCGGTCAGAGAATGCAGCTCAGTGATCTGTAAGCTAAGTGTCAGCGCACAAACTAAAAGTCTTACGTTTGACTCCCAGTAGGGTCGTGGGTCAGCACTACTGAAAGGTGTTGCAGTAGGAAGAAACAGCTGTCTATTGCTTCCCGGCTTTCATTGGTGATCTAACTAAGATTAGTCTTTGACGTAAAATATGAAAACAAAAAACGTACAGATTATAATGTGAGACAAGTCCGGGGAAGTAAAAGTGGTAATGTTATCGGTAACAGTAGAGAAGATTCGATATAAAGAATACGTCTCAAGCAGGAATGAGTTCACAGAATAAAAAAAAAGGTGTAACCTAATTTTAAAACTCAAGGTCTAAGGCGAACAAAGAGTGAATATATCTGCATATTATGACCGATTCTGAGTCTTGTCACACAACGTCTCCAACCACTGGTTAGGATAGTCGCACAGACTTCAAACCTACGCGACTCAGACTAAAGATTAAAAACTTCACAGACTGATGCCACATTTTGATCTGAAATTCCCCAGCTTTCTTCCAATCAAGTCTTCACCAACAAACGTGAAGTAGGAGGTGGTTGGGGATTATTTAACAAGGATGGCGCTTTAGCATAGATTAAATCAACTTCTGATACTATCGGTATAGGGTTATGGAGACTGTTAAATTTAATTATTATTACGAACCGACTTTAGTTTGACAACCTTTGAAAATCTGAAAAGAGTAAACGGCTGTTTCATACCCATATGGGGATTCTAAGCACTGCATGTCCATGGCTCCACTACCGGAAGTCAGATTTAAGACCTACGATCACGCGCGTGAACGCTTAGCCTCTAAACCACCGAGCCTGCATCCAGTAGTATATAAGTCTAAATTCAATCAATCTGCGATATCGCTTAGCCATCTCCTATTATCTTCAATGGGTTACTACATCAAACCCAACACAGTTGAGGCCCAGTGGTCACGGCTTTTCACCGTAACTCCAGGAACTATGTAAACTAAGATTATTGATTTTGGTGTAATTATTTCATGGAGTGATAGTATGTCATTTAAGTTAAAAAGAAAGTGAACATTACTTAATCGATTTGAAAACTAGTGAAACTATAAATTAACTATACATAGACATATAAGAAACTGACCAAAGAAATGATGGTTAGAACACTCGTCTATTGTAGATTCGAGCACAGTTTTAACAATTTCGGCTTTTGCAGTCAAAATATAGTACAAGGGGACTCTATACACACCCGACTGTTGCTGCTACCTTGACGTGGTGGTCGGGCTTGCCTATCGTGATGAACCAATCGAGCTATGCTGGCTGGAACAATCGTTCCTCAAGGTCCCACCATGCCAGACAGGTCGGTTGAAGAGCGGTAGGACTAAAAGCAGCAAACCCAAGGTCCGAAGGCGAAGTCGTACTGCCGACTGTACAGGGGTGTGATGACAGTAAGGTGTTTCCTTCAGATAACCAGCATAACAGCGATACTGCCTCCCCATAAGGAGGGGTGGGGTTAGAAAAGGTCGACCCTAAAAATGCACACCTCGCCTTATTCCACGGATTTCCGTCTCCGGCGGTAAGGTCCTTTGAAGAACGGAGCTAGCACGTCAAAAACCTCCTACAAAAAGGCCGTGCGTGATCGGCCTTGAGCAGTTGTTCCTTGGGCACTGCGGTCACGCTCCCAGGTCGTTAAGACCAACAGTAATCCAACTTACTTTTCAGGTCCCTCAAAAAATACCCTTCCACAGTGTAGGCGACCGTAACTGCACACGAGACCAAGTTGGTCACATTTAAATTCTTCCTACGCCTGCTAATAACTCTTTTATCTCCACGACTAACCCTTCTCACGTCCTTTTATCACCTCGCACCGCTAGGCTAAACGATTCGAGTACGCGGAACGTTGTGCCTGGTCTCCTGAAACCACGCTCTAAACTATATGACTGATACACACACAAGTGTATGACTCAAAGTTGAACACACAAATACGCAGCATTTAATCTGTCCACATGGTTCCGATTCAACATCAAACAAACAAAAAAAACTGTGTATCATTGATTTTTTTCCGATCGATTACAAACATTTTAGTACGATCTAGGTACCTATGCTTTGTTTGAATTTTAAGTGTTTAGTTTGTTTTACTAACAACCATAAAAATAAGTGACCTTGAGAAGGACATAGTAACATAAAGAAGCTGCCCATATGGTCTGACACCATTAGAAATGTTTATTTCTTGTATGTTACTTCCATCGAAAAAAACAAACATGTGATCGGATGATTTTAACATAACATGAAATGTAGTTAGATAGACATGGATCACATTGTATTACATATAGACAATTAAAAAATAAATATTTTGGATGAAATGTTTCAGTTAAAAGTAATGCAGTTGTTAGGAAACGGGTACTAGGTAAGGATGCAAAATCGATTGATGAAGTAGTGAAACTTCATCAGTTGAGATGGCTGGGACAAGTGTTACGTATGCCCAACCATCGACTGCCCCGACGTGCTTATTGGTGTAGGAGTAGATTGGAAGAAAGCTAGGGGCGGCCAGACCTAAACGTGGCATAAATCCATGAAGTCACTGACAATTGGACTGAGTCATGCCGGTAGGTGTAGACTACCTGGTTGGGATTCACAAGATGATAGCAATCGATGGTTAGATACCTTGAATGACATGGCTTAAAATCGTTTGCAATGGCGAAGGTGCATCCACTCTTTGTGTTCTACCAAATTCTAATCTTCTGAATTCCTCATGTCTCTATCTTTTTTCTCTTTCCAAATTTATTTTACTGTATTATACTCCCTCAATAACATCTTCAACCGTTATCTTTCAGATAATGCTTATACTCTTACTACTTCTACCACTATGGGATTTGAATCGACAACTGCATCTCTGTGCTAATGTGGTATGGCAACTCGAACTGATGTACGTACGTACGTACGAAGTTCTACGTTGTGACTGACTGACTGAGTTAAAAATAAAAATATGAATGTAAACAATGACCTGTACGGATGTAAGGTAGCTGGAGGACAACATAGTGTCGAATGTCATGTGTGTGTGGGTGGTCATCATCTTCTGGTCACCCATATCGTAGAAGGGTAATTATCAAGATAACTGAAAAGAAGTCAGATGATTAATAGTGGTTTCGACGACCCAGGGAAAGTGACAGTATAGTCCCAAGAGACAGCTATCTGAGGCCTGCCGCGCAAAGCCTTTGCGTGAGTAGCTTCAGATAAGTTAGTTCAGTACGTATGAGGCTCTAACCAGTGATGACAGAAATTAGTAGGTAAAAGTGAGATATGCTCTTTTTAAGGTCGGTTTTTTCTCGTTGTGAGAAGGTAACATCATTTGAAATGCTCGTTATTTGGTGGAAATACCTTACTGTTGTCACATACCACAGACCTTCAGGTTATGAGTTTACTGCTCTTAGTAGTACCGATCTTAACCCAACCTGTCTTGTATGGTAGGACATAAATGAATAAATATTTTAGCAGATATAGCTCGAATGGTTCATCACGACAGAGATTCTGGACCACCACGTCAAGCTAGCAGCTACAGTCAGGAGGCACCAGGATGTAGATTTCTAGCTAGTTGACAGGAATCGTCGACAAGGCGCATTTGGAATCTTGATCGGACGAATACCATCTTACGTTTTTTCAAGCATACGTTGCCCAGTATTACTGCCGAACGTAGTAGCAACAGTGTATATATTTTCCGTTGACCGAGGTTAGTAGTTAGATTTCAAACTGATCGATAGAATAAGATTAACACGAATAACTAATCAAATATGACACTGTTTACTGACCAGTGATCAGTCAGTCTAATGCTGTAGTCACTGATTTATGATAGTTTCGTGTCTTTACAAGCACTTAACTCTCCGTAGTTGGTGTTCCAATGTTTGGCAACCTACATAAATTAAAAAACTCCCGTACAGACAAACACATATACACTAGCAATGGGTTAGTGATAATGTTGGATACAACAAAGCATACTGCGCGAAGAATAATTAATAATGATAACACTATTAGGCTATGGATAGTTTTAGATCTGGAGTGTAGATAACTTGCAATGGCCCAAGTTACAACGCCTCACAAAATCAAGATAATGATATCACATTCCATATTTGAAGATAAACCGGCTTAGATCAACGGTATTTACGATTTCCTGAACTGATACTGCTGAGTATGCTCTGGACAATTACGTATTTGCTTAAATTTGTGTATAATGATATGATGACTCAATCAGAAATAGCCAAATGAGATCACTTGATAGGAATCAGAAGTGACTTGATAGGCAAGCGCATTTTATTGTCTAAGAAATGGATTAAGTTTCTAAGGGGTAGAGATGTATTTATATAAATGTTATTCGGTAGCCCAATAGACTTTCTGTTTCACTCTTGTCTTCTCGTTCACGTAGTCAGTTTGAAAGATTAGCGCATAGCACGCTGTGTATCAATATCAGATCTGCGATATCCACCATCACATTGTAAACACATTGATTTAAAGGCTGAAACATCATCTATATTACTTGTTATTCTTATCCTATTTTTCCCACTTCCAATTAATGGGTCCCACTTTCGCTATGAAATTATTGACATAAGTCTTAATCTTTACATTTAACTGTAGTTGATCAGTCTTATGATTGATTATTTTCTAAATTGTAAGGTTTGCTCATATCCAGTGGTAATATCATGTTAGTTATAATGACGTCATGACCCTGTGATGGTCATTCAATTAGTGTTACCGCCTTGAAATACTAGCTTCGATAGCTTGGATATGCGTCACGAATATCACCGCAGAGCATTTCTCATCGGGCCGATGAGAACTACCGACGTCGCTCTACTTAACAGTAATAATAAATCAATCTAACAGTAATAATTCATAAACTAAAAAAACTTACCAATTTTCGATGGAAATATAGATTCATTCTCTAATTGTTTTTGAATCCATATCATTAAACAATCAATATAATGTGGTGCAGAACATTTTAATGGTTTTTTCACTGTTTGTCCATCAGCCCAATGATATTCATATTTTGGACCAGCTGACATAATTGGACATGTATCATCCGTACAAAATTCAAGTAATGTACCATAAAGCATATTAATTTGATTGAAAAAATCTACAGCTATAAGAAGATAGAATAGTAGTGTTTGGTTAAATATTAATTCTGCATAATAGTATGGTATTATTATTAATATGAGACCGGATTTAATGCCATTCACTTATTTATTTATGCAAACACATAAACATTGGTACGAACGGGCACCGAATACATATGCGCCACACAAATTATTCAGTTTATGTGATGGCTGGGATACTGCCCGGGTGCCCAAACCGAACTAGGTAGTCTTCTTAGGGGGCCACAGCCGGGACCTTCGAGCAAAAGGTCTGATCCACAAGGCAGTGGAGCAAAGTGAGGAGATGCAGTCACATGGTAGTCGGTGACCAACGATAAGTTCATACGCCATTTGTTCCTTCAGGATACTGGATCCCATGTAAAATTTAGGTCTAGAATCGGGGTTTTCTAACTCCTTTAGGTTGACCCTCTGTGTCCATCACCAACCCGGTTAAAGTGTACGACATTTGCTTTTTATCGATTGGAACAGTGACAAACGAAAACCTTACGAGCAGTCTAGAGTGCTTATCGATCCTGCTTTCTGCCTAGCCCAGCCAGTTAAGTCCAGAACACCAATAACAGCCTCTATGGTATGAATCATTGTATTTCAAAGTTTATAAACCAAACAGACTGACCAAATCGTACCAATAAAATAGAAAATAACATTTGTACAAGAGTTAGCTAAATGTGGCTGTGAATAAGGGGAGCAGTAATTAATAGACTGCGTATAACTCAGGAATGGTAAATCGTACAATAATAGTCCAAGGGTCAAAATACAGCTCACCATGAAAGGAACATGAATATGAGTAGTTTAATCATTTAGCAAATATACGATAAAAAATTATATGCATAATATTGGTCCATAAACGGATCCCAAAGTTACCATGCACTATTGCTATCGGGGCATAACAGTGTCACTAATCAATAACATCTTCAAACCCTAATATTTCGGTTAACTGCTTATACTCTTAACTACTTTTACCACAATGGGATTTGAATCGACAACTACATCTCTGTGCTTATGTGGTATGGCAACTCGAACTGATGTACGTACGTACGTACGAAGTTCTACGTAGTAACTGACTGATACTAATCAATTTTACTAAATAACAATATTGAAGTAATCTATTCATCAAAATACTAAAAAATAAACTAATCAACTGTAGTTCATAAAATGAATACAAACTCTATTACAATGACAGTTTTTTTTATAAATCTAACGTTACAGCTCTCATTAATTGATTCTTTTCAAATCATGTGACACCAAAAAATAACTGAATTCTTGTTTGTTTGTTGTTGAGGTGGTTGTTGTTTGTTGTTTTGACAAGCTAACACATAAGACATAAATAGTAGTAGTCGTAGTAACATTGTAACTCACTCTTTTAGAAATGTATACATGTAGGGTGGAGGAGGAGGAGAAGGAGGAGTGAAAGAGAAAGATAAGGAGAGGGAAGATTAAGTCGACTAATTATGTACGCATTTTATTGTTGCTATGATCATGAAGAACGAATAATTTACGACATTGAAAAAAAAGAAAAATCAATTTTTTTTTTAACTGAATAAGTTATAGAACTCAAATGATCACAAATGTACAACTATAAGAAGAACATGTAATTTGAATCTATAAAAAAGAAGAATCATTGATATAGATGAGTTTAGAGAACACTTATCATTGATCTATGAATGATTGATGTGTTTTTTTCACAGAAAAAACCGCATATCATCATCTTTTGTTGATATACATGTACGTGTGTGTGTGTGAGTAATTCAACAATGTATACTTCAAAGTAGAATATGTAATTGTTTTGTCAAACAAAAAACAACAGTTGATAGCAACGCTATCAATAATAGTAAACTTTTAACATTACTTAAGTAAAGTTAGATAGTAACTAGCATAAGAAATTAAGACTAGCATTTCATACTATGCCCCCAAATTCCCTGGTACGGCCGAGAGTGGGGAGAGTCCGCTCTCCCTCTCGAGATGCTTTCACATGGCCACGGGTATGTAGCCTCTGCTAGCGAAGTCCTACTCACTGCCTTCTCGTGACATTACTGTTGTTTACGAAATTGAGAGGACGAAAAGCGAGCGTCCGGCGCTTTACCAGGTTGCTGGACACAGAAAATTCACCTAAAGGAGGTGGAAAACCCTGTTTCTAAACCACTAGTGCACATGAGCTCCAGTATGTTGAGGGAACAAATGGCGTATGAATCAATCGTTGATCACCGGATACCATGGGACTACATCTCCTTACGATGCTTCACTGCCTTGTGGATCAGACCTTTTGGTCAAAGGCTTGGGGTGTGGCCCCCTAAGAAAACCACCTGCTTCAGTTTGGGCATCTGAGCAGTATCACAGCCCTAACACAAATCAAATGAGATTTGTGAGGCGCATATCTATCTGGTGCCTCTTTGTACCAATATTTATGTATTTAAATAAATAAATAAATAAACTATTCGAGACTCATTAAGTGGATGTACCTGGATCTCAGTGTTGATGTTCAAACTGAGACTCATACCCAGTGTCGAACAACCAAAATATTATTCGATCTAAATAAACGTTAGTTTATGGAACAGGGATGTATTTTAATTTATTTAAAAGCGTTTGAATTTTCGATTGTTAATGTTGAGGACTGAGAATGATCAGTATCCTTTGGGATGTATATAATCTTAAACTGACTGCCTTGATACTCTCATTAAGTCGCAAGTAATTCAATACAATTGGACTTAATAATTCTGTAAAGACGCGGTAAGCGTTTGAAGCGAAAAGCGACGCGTTAGAGTTTCAGTGTGAACAACAACACTGGGATGCAAGTCCCAAATAAAAAGAAAAGCGCTTCCTGGATTCTACTAATAGTTACTATGCAACTTTACTTAAATACTTGTGAATATGTGGTAATATCGAGGCACTTCCAATCAACATACATATATATCAAAAGAAATTGATTAACTGTAGTCCTGAACATCAACAACGAGGGGATTCAAACCCATACAAATACAATTGTTATTTTACTGTTCAGTAAATTATGAGTGGGTTTTCGGGAAACAGTAAAATTACACCACACTGACGAATTATTCAAATTTAATAGAGCAAGCGTTAAATTTCTGTGTGAGGATTAAAACGCCATGATGAATAGCATGTGTTTTGTAAGAAGTTAAGTAAAACCTACCAGTATTTAGTTATTAAAACACACAATAATTGAAGAGATGGGATCATGATTTGAGATTTTTTTGAACAAAACTTGATATTTAAAATCAATCAAACCATTTTAGTAGTGTATATTGACCGACAACCCTACGTTTATTTATTTAAATACATACAGCAGGATCGCCACTGTTTTCTATTCTGAGCTATGACTGATAAAGTCTCTAGCCACTGTGTTGCACCATCTCTTGGACCCCAGCCAGAGAGTCGTGAAGGACCAACAGAAGCCAGCCCTTTGCAGCATTTTTTCAAGCCTACGTACAAAGGATTGTGGACTTGGAATGTTTAAGTTCAACCGGTAGTGATTATGACTTCTTGGTTGGAAATGGTTATAACAATCCATTCAAAGTCGGTTTAATATTTTCAGTAAGTTTAGCGATTAATTGGATAACTACATTACACTTGGAAAGTATATATATAATATTAGTAACAGTACAAGTGGTAATAGGAAATATTAGACATAGACAATATGATATTTTATTTATTTATTTAAACACATATGTATTGGTACAAAAGGGCACCAGGTACATATGCGCCACACTATTTGTGTGTGTGGGCTGTGATACTGCCCGGGTGCCCAAACCGAAGCAGGTGGTTTTCTTAGGGGGCCACACCCCGAGCCTTTGACCAAAAGGTCTGATCCACAAGGCAATGGAGCATCGTGAGGAGATGCAGTCCCATGGTAGCCGTTGACCAATGACAGGTTCGTCCGCCATTCGTTCCATCAGGATACTGGAGCCCATGTGCACCATTGGTTTGGAATCAGGGTTTTCCAACTCCCCTAGGTGGACCCTCCGTGTCCACCAACCCGGTTAAAGCGCCGGACATTCGCTTTTCGTCCTCTCACTTTCGTAAACAACACCCCCGCCACGAGAAGGCAGTGAGTAGGACTTCCCTGGCAGAGGCTATATATTCGCTGGCCATGTGCGAGCATTTCGAGAGGGAGAGTAGACTCTCCCCACTCTCGGCCGTACCAGGGCATTTGGGGGCAATATGATAAGGGGATAGAGTATGAATCCTAGGAATAAACTATAGAAGATAATTTTAAAACTTAAAATCTAAGGATAGAGTAAATGGGTCTGGACTGTTGCCGCCGATTGTGGGGTATGTCATCCAATTTCCACAGTGAGTGGTCAAGATGATCTATAGCTACTATAACACGTCTCAGTCTAATATACAGTATTTTCATGAACTGGTGATATGTCCTGCTCTGACCCTGTCTCACTACTATTAAGTAGTTATTGATATAATCAAAAAGAAATCTTCATTTTAGTACATAAATTCTTAGGAAGACTTGAACTTGAGATTCAATGGCCAGTTCCTTTGTTGTAAAGTTTTCAGTTTCTAATTGATGAAATCTATTTCATTCCAAAGTTAAAGAATGTTATATTGATGAATTGCTATATTATCTATGCTACAATGTAACCATATTTAAACTACTTGAAAAATATGTTTAGAAAACGATTCGGATTTACATTCATAAGAAATTTGATATTATTTTTAATCATAGAGCATTCACAGAGGTTGTCAAGATATTTTGGGTTTTTTAATTGCTATTCCTTAAGTTTGAAACCCGTCCCACTCATTCTTGTTAGACTAGTACCACTAACTTTTATATTACAAACAATTTGGCTTAAATTTATTGTTCAATGTACAATCAAACAATGGTTTAGTAAAATGTGAAAATCATACATCAAACACATCATTTGCACATCTTCTTTGAATTGTCTCATACAAGCTTCATTTTTGTTGATATCTACATTGCTTTCAGTTTCTTTCTTCGTTCTCTTCGTTTCAATCTTGTTAACCTTCTGCTCACAGACATTCCACTTCTGACTGGTGTTACATGATACTTATACCTATTAACATAAGAGTATACACCATAGTACTGCTACTTCTAATACTTAGATATTCATCTCGCTGTACTAATGTGGTGTAGCAACTTCAACCGATATGCCAGGTTATACGTTGTTTATGACTGATATTTAAAATAATTCAGTACAATCTTTACAGTTAACAATTGATTCAACAGCTTTAACTCCTATGTTCCGAAATTGCAAAGAGTCAGTTATCACACATACTGCACATTACAGTCTAACAAACTAAATTCTACGTAGTTTACGGTAGTTATTTAGTAAATGTAGTCATAGTGAAGATAAAGTAACACAATCATGCAGGGATTTCGTCAATAACGACAATTCAAAAAAAAGACTATAAAATATCCAAGTTAAATGAACTGGTTAACATAATTCATTACTTTACCTATTATTACCCACGACACATTAACATAAACCCAGACGTTATACAAACATCATCAACGTAGAGCCTAGAAGGAATGTGAGTTGACCCAAGTCCTCACGACATATTAGCACAAGAGGAAATTGACAAGATGGGTAGTAAACAATAATGATATAATATAGTAGTAATCATAACGAGAAAGATTAAATATTGAGGATAGGATTCGACAAAATTAAATGGAAAGGTATTTTTCAAAAAGAATTGGAATTCGAAGAGGAAGAAAAAGAGTGAATATATCAGTCCCATCATAAATGATTGTGAGCCATATCACCCAAATTCACCAACCATTAGTTGTGGTTATCGGATAAACTATAACTAAATAGTTTGCGTCTAAGATCATGGCTTAGACTAACAGTTAAAGGATTCATGGACTAAACGGATAATATTTCTCGATCTAGCTATCCTTTGGAGAACACCAACCCAATCACACTTGATGGCGAAACTCTGGAAGAGGTGGAAACATTCAAGTATCTGGGGAGCATCGTTGATAAACAAGCAGGATCGGATGCAGATGTAAAGGCGAGGATTGGCAAAGCAAGGGCAGCATTTCTACAATTGAAGAACATATGGAACTTAAAACAACTGTCAACTAATTTCAAAGTGAGAATCTTCAATACGAACGTCAAGACAGTCCTACTGTATGGAGCTGAAACGTGGAGAACTACTACGACCATCATCAGGAAGGTACAAGTATTTATAAACAGTTGTTTACGCAAAATACTCAGCATCCATTGGCCGGATACTATCAGCAACAGCGTTTTATGGAAGAGGTCAGACCAGCTTCCAGCTGAAGAGGAAATTAGGAAAAGACGTTGGAAGTGGATCAGACATACATTAAGGAAATCACCAGTGTGCAT
Organism: Schistosoma mansoni; assembly: GCF_000237925.1. Lineage (NCBI taxonomy): Eukaryota > Metazoa > Platyhelminthes > Trematoda > Strigeidida > Schistosomatidae > Schistosoma > Schistosoma mansoni. The sequence continues at coordinate 628,906 of NW_017386047.1, forward strand.
TACAAGGCAATCTCTAACTTGTAATCCGAAAGGGAAGCGGAAGAGATGAAGGCCAAAGAATACATTACGCCGGGAAATAGAAGCAGATATGAAAAAGATGAATAGTAACTGGAAAGAACTGGAAAGAAAGGTCCAAGACAGAGTTGGATGGAGAATGCTGGTGAGCGGTCTATGCTCCTCGACGAGGGGTAACAGGCGTAAGTTATCCTTATTCTATTAACACAAACCAAATAGCCGGTCAATCCTATGGATTAATAAAATGGAATAATATAACCCTTTTTGTACATATCATCAATGAAACATCTAACAGACCAGTAATATTTTTTTCAAGTAAATATATTCAATAGAATAAACTATATTGAACTTACTATTTATTGCAATCCATTCATGTAAATCTTCACCTTCAGGTAAACGAACTGCTAAACGTAAATCTCCACTACCCAATGTTGCAGCAGTTTCTGGTAATAAATCATTTTGTTTACCAATAACATCATTATTATTATTATTATTATTACCAATAGTAGTATGATGATTATTTGTATTGTTATTAGTAGTATTATTATTAGTATCAGAGATATTTTTACGTGGTTTGAATGTTTTGCTGCATAATCGATTACCGCTAAAAAGTTGTGAGAATAATTTAATATTAAGGATATAATCCATTGTCATTGAATAAAACAAATCTCTTTGTACTATTACATCATATATATAACCCTATATAACCATTAGTTTATTGTACGGAAGTTATACATATATATAGCAGATAATATACATAATAGTAATAATAATAACCTACATGCACATAAAACACTGAATTGAGCACGTTTTTGAATGAATATTTCAATATATAACAAGTGAATTTAAATAGATGGTGATAATGATACTACTACTAATTGATGGTCTTATCAATACAATTGTATATTATACATAAATAGAAAATAAAGGGGGATTGAGTAGTTAGTTACAAAGAAAAGAAAATAAAAACCAGGATACAATAAGGAGAAACTTAAGTATAATTATGAAAGAATATAAAAGAGTTTCAATTTGCTTTTCTATAATAATAATCCTTTTTTATATGATCAATGTATCCATCTTGTGACTTTGTACATTATGATGACAATCAAAGTAGATAGATAGATAGATATAAGCCGCTATTAAGTTGTATATTTATTGGCTCTTTTTCTAATGATTCAATCAAGTTAATTAAATAGTTTAACAGCATAACGCATATTATGCATATCTTGTTGTTTTTTATAATAAAGAAGCCATCACGTGAATAGATCAATATACATAACTATATATATATATATATATATATATATATATATATATATTGCACTATTTTTGTGCCGTACTTTGACAATTATCAATAATCGTACGTTAATATGAGGTAAGTAGGTTGTTATTTTCAACAAACAAATATATATTAAAATTAAATCATTTATTTTGTAGCACATATATTACAAAATAGGTTGATTGAACTTTTATTGTTGGATAATTTATGGATAATACGAATTTGGCAACAACGAAAGATTTAGTTAGCGTTTAGCGAATACCATAGACCACCAGTTAAGCGCAACGTAGAACTAAGCGCATGTGTGTAACTGTTCATACTTAGTAGCTAAATGGAATACGCGATGGCTTTTAAAGCGAACAGTATTGGGATCGAGTTCCAGAGTGAACATTAACTCTAGGATGCAGTTACATCCATTAAACGAGTCCCAAATAGGACGAAGCGCGCGTCCTGGATTCAACTGCTGGTCACCAACCATTTTGGTCTCCCCAAATGTCCTGGTAAAGCTGAGGGTGGGAAGAATCAGCCCCTCCTCTCGAAATGCTCTCACATGACCACGTGTATACATCCACTGAGAGGGAAGTCCTACTTACTAACTTCTAGAGACGGGGGTGTTGTTTACAAAATTGAGAAGACGAAAAGCGATTGCGTGGCTCTTTAATCGGGTTAGTGGATACAGAGAAGCCACCTAGAAGAGCTGGAAAATCTTTATTCCAAACCAATGGTGTAAATGGGCTACAGGATCCTGAAGGAGCAGATGCATTTGAATTTATTTTTGGTCCTTGGCTGCCACGTGACTGCATTTCCCGACATTGTTTCACCACCATGTGGACTAGACCTCTAGGTCAAAGGCTCGGGGTAGGGCCCCCAAGAAATTTAAAACTTAGGATTTAAGGGAACAAAAAGTGCGAACGCGCCTAAGTCACAGTGAACGACTCTGAGCCATGTCATTTAGTCTCTAAGCATAGGCTACGATAATCACACAGACTCCAGTCAGCTGATCCGCACATACCTACATGACTCAGTCCGACAGTCAGTGTCTTCATAGACTGATGCCATATATTGGTTTGGCCACCCCTATCTTCCTTCCAACCTACTTCTACACCAGTCATCATCGGCCGCCGAGGTAGTCGGTGGATAACCAAATGTGATACATGTCTTAGGCGTTTCAGTCGATAATGGTCCAATACTTCGTCAGTCGGTTGGCTATACGAACGTAGTACTATGCGTTTAGCTTTGGAATTTCTAGCTCGATGGTTCAAAGAAATTATTCGAAGACACGTAAGGTCAAATACTAGTAACCAATGAATATACTCTATTTTTAAAGACATTTCACAGTCAAAGTAGAACGGGGCGAACTGCAACACAGTAGATATTTTGTATCACGCATGAGAACACGAATATGATAGTCAGTGTTATTTGAAGATATTATCAATCGCTGAAAAAAATATCATGAGAGCTTATCATTAAAATTAAAACATTGATGTCTTCAATTACCAGATACACTCAAGATTATAAAGAAATTACCGCCTCCTTAGATAAATTAACTATGGCAAAATAAATTGTAAGTGGAGCAGTAGAAGAGTAGTTACGTTATGTGATGACTTGGTGTGATAACGAGAAATGGTTGAGTGAGGCTCTGTAGTCTAAAGTTTAGCGTTGCATCCCTATATTGGGGGTTCTGGAAAGTAAGATCAGCCAGATATCTTTGTGACCTCACTACAACGAACGGGATTCTATGCAAAGTCAGACCTAGAAGAAGTGGAAGACTTTAAAGTAGCAATTCAAACACAATAAAGTCAATGAGTAATTCAAAGTGGTTTCTAGAAGAGCAGCTAGGGAGAGCAAATATGAAGCCCAGATACCTATTCCCTAACCTATCAGCAACGAAAAGAAAGGTAAATTATATAGTGGAAAACGGCAAAATAATCTCGGAGCTCATCAAACCAAATCTCTTACAGAGATCACTCATTTTTATGCACATTGGTTCTCCTGATGATGACTAAAAGTCTACGTTTGAACACAACACAAGTTGCTAATATCCAAGCTACTCTCAGAAACAGAAGCAGGAGTCAACTTCCAGATGCCTTGCGGAATAGGGAAGAAAATGGATTCTGAGTGTCTATAACTAATTTATTTTCCGGCAGAGAATCTTGTTTCCACTGAGAAGTGAAGCTTACTATCATAAAACTTCAGCAAACTATGTGGATTTGAAATATATGTCCACTCTGAACTTAGTTTCGTTGATCATATTAAAAAGTGATAAATGGAAATCTAAATAAATGAACACGATCGAAAACAATAAAATATCTAATTTTGAAGAATTTTTGCATCTTGGAAATATAGTCTAACAATTCCAAAACCACTGTGCGTGGTACGAGAAAGTATCCCAAAGGAATGCTTGGACAATGAGACGAGAAGACGAAGGTTGTCAGAGTTATGTGATATATTTGTGCACTACATTTCGAACAGTTTGATCACACATATACTTGTTAAGATATTTAATATGAGAAAAAAAGGGTAGACTGCACAAATTAAAAGGTAAACATGTACTGCTTCCAGGTCCTTACTCAAAAGGCGACACAGAACTAAAAGGGGAGTTATTTATGATGCAAATAATGGACTTGGAGCTAATAAATTCTCTTTCTGTTTTCCATCTAGGCCAGGACAACTCGGAGGGCATGGGCAAAGCGTTTGAGAGTCAGTCAGTCAGTCAGCAACAACGTAGGATCAGGCACATATATGCATCGGTCCAAGTTGCCATACCTCGTTAGCACAATAAGATGAACACCGGATTCATACAAGTAATTAATTTAGTGGTGGTAGTATATAAAGAAAGGTTGTATATAAGGATATAGTATAGGAAGGAAAAAAGTTATGAAGCAATTTTAATCTTAAGGTTTAAGGGAAGATAAAGAGTGTATACACCTACGCCATTGTGATCGATTCTGAGCCATGTCACCCAAAGTCTCCAACCACTTATTACGATAGTCACGCGGACCCCAACCAGGTAGTCTGCATCTGCCAACATGACTCAGACTAGAAGTTAGTGACTTCAAGCACTGATGCCATGTTTTGGTTTGGCCGCCCCTAACTCTCTTCCAACCAACCCCTACACTAGTCAGCATTGCGCGTCGTGGTAATCGGTGTTCAGGCATACGTAACACGTGACCCAACCATCTCAGTCGATGAAGATTCATCAACTCATCAACTGATTTACCATCATTCCCTAATACCCTGCGTCTAACCTCACTATTACTTACCCGGTTATCCCAGCAGATGCGAGCAATATTTCTAAGGCATCTGTGGTCAAATACTAGTAACCTACGAGTATCTTCTACTCTTAATGGCCATGTTTCACAGCCGTAAAGTAGAACAGAACGAACTGCTGCGCAGTATACTCGTCCCTTAATTGATAGACGGATATCTCGTCTTCGCCATAGGTGACGTAAGTTGGCAAAAGCCAAACGAGCTTTTTGAATCCGTGCTGAGATTTCGTCAGACACCAACCCATTAGGGTTGATCAGACTTCCAAGATAAGTGAAGTTGTCCACGCGTTCGACTACTTCACTCCCTATCCTTAGTTCAGGTGTTGATGCAGGCCAGGCCAGTCCTGGAGTAACAATTTACATTTGGATGGGGAGAAACGCATCCCAAACATCCTGGCGTTTGAGAGCCAAGAATGGACAGGATCTGCAAGGCGTGTAGATTTTTTTTCGTTGCGTAATGAATGCTTGAAATTTAGTACCATAAGGGAGACTATCCAAACTTTTATTCAACTCGTTTAAGAGGTTAGATAAGTGAAGAAGAAAGAAAAGGACTGACAAACTCCCTATCGCCTATCTACAAAGCACAAATCTGTCTGGGATCTTAGACTGGAGACCCTACCGGATATGAATGAAAACTGGTCGCCGCATCGCTTCGGTCTACCGATTGTCGTGGTCTGATTTTTACATTAATAACCGCTCCATACTACTAATATTGCGTCTTTAATCATTTCCTAAATGTCGAGACTTCTATAATATTACTACTTCAATTTTTTTGCTGCGCACTAAGTTGGTTTCATAATTCTGTGGTATGAGCTTGCGGCAAATTGAACTTTATCCTATGTTGATGATGACGGACTTTATCCAATAAACCTGATAGCTTTATGACAGAATTTAATAACTATTAATTTGACTGTAGTAACTGATGAACATTGAGAATTGTTCTTTAATGTGTATGAAGTGACATTGACTTGATTAAGCTGAATGGATTTGGTGCAACACTTATAAGAGTTAGATATGTATCAGGCATGTTTCCAAAACTAGCACTTATTTTATACATGAAACAGTCACTCTCATATTTTATCTAAACCGATGGGGATGTATAACCAAAATCTGTACACTAAAGATCCATATCATAGCGGATGCTATTGTCAATCTATGTGCAACTTACAATAAGAAATTCATCGCACATAGTAATATTGAGACTCAGTACCGCACAAGTTGAAAACCGGTACGATGTCTAATTTCCAATATTTTTTCCAAGAAGCTGATATAAAATAGCTGTCTTCCTAACCCTCACACAATGATGTCATTGAGCAAATCTACGTCTATGATAACATCCAGTGAGGTACTTCGGCAATTAAACTAGACAATTCTCAATGAATTCAAAAGTCATCTGTAAGTTTTCATATATTATACGCACAGGTGTGTGCAATCGACTCAGATTAGTTTGTTTCAGTTTGTAAGAGATAGAAGGTTTGTTAGTCTTTTTTTTAGCCACTGCGCCAATGACCGGATTTCGGCTTTTTTGGCTAATGAACTTCATTAGTGTCCTAGTAAATTCTCCTTTTTGACAGACAACAAATACATGTATATGTCAGAAGCGAATTTATCACTAGGTTATTATAATACCGTCATCGGCTCACCTATAATTTTTCTACACCATAAGGTGGACAGATTTATTTCTTCCAGTCTTTCGTCACACGACAGCATTGTGATTTCGCGAATCAACTTGATTGTCATCTTCTTAAACTTTTCCAACAAACTGTGAAACGTAATAAATCCTCAAGATAGATAAATCTAACCGTGCTCGGGGAAGCCAGCTTCTGCCTTGCAGGAACAGGCTTCCAAGTTATTGGATCAGAATATCATCAGTTGAAAGTTGAGGGGCGAAAGATGTTTAATGTTAAGTATCTTGCATATCTGTGCTATTATGATGAAGATCAGTTTCAGTCTCACTTTGGAAACGACAGGAAGCTTGATGGCCTGTGTTAGTTCTGGCAATGATGGTCTCTCAGTTGATCTATTTTTCTTTTGAAAGAGTCAACGGATGGAGCCTCAACCACGTGCTGAGGTAATGAATTCCACTCGTTGATGAATCGATGGGAAAGTCGATAGTCAGCTGACAAGTAATTCGTTCTGGGCTTGTCAACATTTTTGGAGCGTTCTCGTAAATTTTCTGTTTTGGAAGACAAGAAAAATGAGGGCATATCAGGTGCAAATTTATCACTAAGCAGTTTTAAAACTGTAACCAAGTCGCCTCTGATTCTTCGATATGACAGCAGGAATAGGTTTTACTTGGTCAGTCTAGTATCATCCGGGAGCTTCGCTAATCCGGGAATCAGCCTAGGTACTGTTCCCTGAACCGTTTCCAAGAGCTCACTGTCTTTTCTTTAACAGAGGCTAGCTGCTTGTATGCAGTAATGAAGTTTAGAGTGCACGAACACTGTATACAAAATCAAAAACGTTTTAACGTCTATATGCCTAAAAGTTCTACGTATGTACCTTGATCATAATGCACTTGAAAGTATTTATCGGCAATTGCCAGATTTGGGACCATGCAGATAATTTCTCCAGGTCATTTTGGAGTTCTATGCTATCACCCTTACTTTGTATCGCTCTCCATATCTTGACATCGTCAGCATATAGCAAGACTGATGACGATAGTAGACGAGGGAGGTCATTTACGTACAGGAGGAATAACACTGACCCCAAAACTGCACCTTAAGTCACTCCACCAAACAAAGTTTACCAGAAAGACAACTTGGGATTCACCCGTACTCTTAGTTGGCCGGTGAATACTAGGTACGCCATCAACCATATTATTAGATTGCCCCAAAACCCGACATTTCTTAACTCATACAACAGCTGGTTGTAAGGACCTTCGTCAAAAGCTTTGCCGAAATCGATGTAGGCTACGTCTATAGGTAACTTTTGGTCCATAAGAGCGCACCAGCTTTCACGAGCGACTAATAAGTAAGTGAGACAAGAATAACCCGTTCTAAAACCATGCTGCTTCTCCGAAAGGATCTGATTTTAATCGAAGTACTTAAGCAGCTCCTTCCAGATAATCTTTTCCAAGATTTTAACAACCACACTAGCAAGGCTAGTGAGTCGGTAATTCTCAGGCTTACGTTTTATACCTGTTTTGAAGACAGGACTTACTATGGCGTTCTTCCAGCCTTTCGGTAGACGATCCTAGGTTATAGATAGGTTAAAACATATACTTTAGGGTTCGCAAGAAATTTCGCTAGTTCCTTTAGTAATCTAGGATGCAGTTCATCGGGTTCAGTTGATTCGCCCATATGAGGCTTCATTGGCAAACCAAAGACATCGAGTTTTTTAGTAGTCACGCTGTCCAGTGTTTGTGTGAGGGATTTTCTTGGGCTGGTAGGAAGGGTGTTTCTATGATATATACATTGCTAAATTGTTTTGAAAATACTTGAGCTTTGCCAAAGTCGTCCCCCACTAATGATGAGGCAGTACTGTCTACCCATAATGAAGGGTCATTTCTTCTTCTTTTCGTTCTTTGGTTTGTACACGAATACAAGCGTTTAGGGCATTCCGGAATACGTTCCAAGCCGTTTCGATTGATGACTCTGAGTCTATTTTCCAATCTAGTGATGATGCTGAGTACATGATTTCCTGTATGTTTGCTTTCCAGACGTTAGGTCTGAATTGAGCTGACTCGTGCTCGTGAACGACAGTTATATAGAAGGAACCGACGATAGTATCTGTGGACGTCCGTCATTGCCGATGTTTTCATGGACATACTCGATATCGATTGCCTACATCACTATGAATTGCTAGTCGATTCAGGTAGGCTTCAGCTAATCGATAATTCGTCGAACAGCGAATTCATGGGCTTTGAAGCTCACACAAACGCTTACCGAATCACAGGTGTATTTCGTTCATGTGACGGTTTATTCCACCATTTATTCTGAAAATTCCCCCAATTTACTAAACCTCTCGAGGAGATACCATTGGTAACCAGTCGTGTGGTACACTACATAGTCACCCACAGTCTTCCACTCACTGCAAAACTTCGCCGACTAGCACCGGTCGAATTAGATTATGCTAGTCGCAATTTTGACAGTTTACTGGCTACTCGTATTACTCGTCCTTCTCTTAGTCCCTGGGCTTCACCTCTCCACATGGTATGCAAAAAGGATGTAGCTAGTTTAAGTCCATGTGGAGACGACCGACCGTCGAACGCAGTTACGCGTTTCGATAGCTACCCCATCCCCCATACACATGACATCATGGCATCACTCAAGTGCACGACTATTTTTTCTAAGATCGATCTAGTACGAGCATATCTTCAGATCCCAGTCGCTCTTGAAGACACCGAGAAAACTGCTATAACGACTCCTTTCGGTCTTTTTGAGTTCCTACGAATGCCATTTGGATTGAGGAATGTTGCTCAATTCTTCCAAAGGTTTATTGACAGCATAGTACGAGACTTAGTTTTTGTTCACGTCTATATTGATGACCTGCTAATCAGATCATCATAGGTTGATGAAAATTATCAGCACCTGACATTATTATTCCGGCGCCTTTCAGATAATGAAATAATATTCAACCCCGTTATGTGTGAATTTGGCAAACTGGAAACAAAATTCTTAGATCACATTATTAAGCAAGAGGGTAGTCTACCTTGTGGGGACGAAGTACGTGAAATAATGGAGTACACTGTACCGTCCACACTCGAGGAACTGAAGGCATTATTCGGTTTGGTCAACTTCTACCGACGTTTCACCCTACACGCGGCAGAACGGTTACAACCATTAACCGATTTCCTTGCTGGTGATACACGCAAACTGTAATTGAACGATGCAGCGCGCACCGCATTTCAGAGATCGAAACGGCCCTAGCTAAAGCCACACTTCTCGCTCATCCTGACCCATCAGGCACGCCCAGTATAGTGGTGGATGCATCGGATTGCGTTATAAGAGCTGTTATGCAACAGAACATCTCCGGAGGTTGGCAACTTGCTCAGGTACTATCCTATGTGATACTTCTAACGGTCTTTCCCGACCCATCCTACCCTCCGCTTACCGTCGTCCCGTCTTCAATGCCCTTCATGGTCCATCTCATCCAGGTATCACAGCCACACTACGCCTCATCGCAGCACGATACATCTGGCCGTCCATGAATGAAGATGTCCGTATGTGGATGAAGCAATGCTTACAAAGTCAACGATCAAAGGTGCACAAGCACATCGCTGTCCACATCGGCACTTTCACTACGCCTGATGCTCGCTTCGATCATGTTCATATAGACAATGTAGGACCATTGCCACCATCCCACAGGTATGATCACATACTCACGTGCATCGACCGTTTCACAAGATGGCCCGAAGCTACTCTCATCACGTCTATCACGGCGAAGACAGTTGCTCACCGCTTCGTGGAATGATGGATAGCTCTGTACGGTTGTCCCTCGACTGACCGGAGACAACAATTTGAGTCCGAATTATTCTCCTTGCTAATTCGACTGCTCTGTACGGAACTCCGCCCACCAACAAGCATCAAATAGTTTAGTTGAACGGTTTCATCAACAACTTACAAGTGCTCTTCGAGAACACGAAGACGACAATTGGTGCGCAACCTTACCACTCATCCATTTAGGTATCTGAACTAGCTTAAAGGCAGATATTCAATGTTCTGCCGCTGAACTTGTATTAGGCACGATATTGCGCCTGCCTGGGGAATTTTTCACACCACAGAGCAGCATTAAGTTCGGCGAATCAGGCTCCGTCAAACGATTGTCAGAATTTATGCGGACACTGCCTCCGGGATCAACTCGTGTACAACATCGACAGGTCGCTCTCCGTCGTAAGTCCGCAGCGTTTTCTGGTCCTGACGCCTATGAACGCAATCTTTAGATTCTGGATACAAACCATTCTGATGTGTCACGATAACTCAAGCAATAAATACAGTAAGTTTCTCGTGCTACAGTTCTACATAAAAGACCTTTTGTGGTGATTCGAGGGTCAACGATCGCTTCCTCTTCTGCCAACGTCTTCGTCCTACATTCGTACGTTTGACGATTGGTCCTATGAACAAAACCGCTGCGTGTAAAAAGTGCAAACTATTTCTAGCGGATGGATCCCGTAGTAATCTACTTTTCATAACGAGAACGCGATTGATATAATGTAAACAATTATTATACTTAATTGTATCAGTGGTTGTTTTGCTGTACATGTTTGTTTAACTGCACCAAAAACGCTTTTCCTTCCGTTAGCTATATCGTTCGTGCTAACTCTTTTATGCTCTGCCATTTTGCCAGTACCGTTCGGCACGTCTTCGTATTCTTTCAATATCACAAAATTGCAACAAATATATCTCATCTGGATCAATAACAGCCTTCTGGTTTTTGTCCTGTCGAGGGATCCCAGTCGTTATCTGGCACGTAATCTTATTGTAGAGGTGATCATAGTCAATCGCGACTCGACGCCATCTACAGAGTAATCTTGAACTTGGTTTGGATTTTCTGCATGTAGAAACTTTATATCTGGGCAAACTAGTTCTCTGATTGCTTTGGGAAAATTTGCTATTCCCTCTGAATTATCATACCACTGAATACGGATTCTACTCGGCACACATTGGTTTGGAGAATATCCAACATCTGATACAATAACATCAGAAATGTGCCTAGATTTCGACTCATCCAGAACATATTTGTCACATTCATTAAGGATATCTCTAGAGATAAATCCATTTTGACGACAAATAGCATTTGATATGACATCAGAATTTGATTTTTCCGAAATATTTACCTTAAATTTATTAGGAGTTTCATTAGAGAATAATGGATCATTAGAAAAATCAGCATCTAACGAAACTGGATCAAGTGTTTGATCATGATTTGACTCATTCAATATTTTATTCTCAGAGTTGTAAGAAATTTCATCAGAAATATGTGAATTATTATGGCGAACCACTAGATCATTAGAAACATCCAACTTAGCATTAGTTTCATTGAAATGAACCATGGTGTTACAAACTGACTGAATATGTCCAGTTTTACCACATTTAAAGCATTTAGAATTGTGAAATACACATGAATTACGTAGGTGAAACTTGCCACAGAACAAGCATTTACCAAACTTGTGCTCATCTTCGCGAAGTTTTACAACGTAATGAATTGTTATCTGAATAACCTTGATTACGTATCTGACTGAAACGACGTAGGGAAGTAGTACAATTCATGATGTCCTGGGGAATCATTCCGTTGAATTTTTCTCCTTTACCACGTTCGAAATTTGTATGCTTTACAGGGTCCAGCAGTAATTGCTTGAGAGTTGCTTAAGAGAGTGAAATCGGTTTGTCTGGAAATGTCAAAGTCTTTATTAAGCTGTATGCTTATTTTCCGATGAGCGTAAGGAAATGGCCACAATATTAAAATCCTCAGCATATTGCTTGATCATAGCCCAGATGTCAAACCCTTCCACGTAAACCTTAAAAGCATTAAAATCTGAATGTATGTCCGACCGTTCCATCACAGGCTCCATCTCAATGCCAGTGTGATAATTTTAAGCATTTAAATTACAGTATAAACAAGTAATCTCAGAGAGAACGCAATTTAGTCAAGAAGTATTAGATGAACACGAACGAATGTACCATATTTGGAATTCAAAATCAAAACAGTCATCAAAACAAGAAAATCATTGTTTTATTCAAACACCACCTTTATATAAAGAAAGCAACTTCTTCGTTAGGATTCCCCATTATTTTGAAATGTCACCATAAATTGGCTTAGTAACTCACTTAAAAATAAGACCTGAACACGTTCCAAAATGTTTGGGAACCCCGGCTAGTTGATCCACCCTACTCATTTCTCAGGCACGTAGATAGATACCTAGCCACTGCTGTTATAAAATTTAGCTCGTATTACTTCTTTTAAGACACCAAAGTATTCTCACACAACAAGAGACTGTTCAATAACACAATGATATTTTTTGAGAAGTTCTGTCGAAGTACAAAACATATTCTTGTACCACTGTCTATCTGGCCAGTTTCATTTCGTGATATAAGACTTTAGATTCAGCAATCTCAATTTTATTCTAATAGAGAGTTTATAATTAAAATATTTTAGTGAACTACCAAACGGACACACTTGTATATAAATGATCTGTCCTTGTGTCATGATCCCTTTTAGGGAAATGAGAGGATGAATATTCGAAAACCACTTACCACTTCTCACCGCATATATTGATTACTGCAACATCAAGTATACTGTGAAATTTAAAGTCAATGTAATTTTATCATTAACGAGTGAAGCCTGTACGTCAATTGAAGTTTCTAAGGCACAAACTTGGAAGTTCTTTATGCCAAAATGTGCAACTTTTACAAAGTCTTTTCTTTTTCTTTCTGTAGTTTTTGAACTTTAGCAGTTACATATGTAGGTGGGTTAAACTTATGGCTAATTATAAACCTGGGTTTACTAGTAGTTACAATAATAATGATAGTTTCATATAATTGACATAATTCTATCTGGTTTAAATGGGTTTACGAAAAACAATGTCACCACGCCAAATTCCTTTTCATAAACCTCTCCAAATATTTAATGACCCTGCCGAAGAGAACAACAATGATGACTAGAAAGAGGCAAAAAAGACAACGATTTTGTGAGATTTATTTGTATTTCGCTTAAGTCTTCACGAGGCCCAGTACAACACCATTTGATTTGCTGATACACTTTTATCATAAGTCACATAAAATCTAGACTGAAGATGGTAAACTTGACCCATTGAAGATCTTGACTTCATACTCAATCAATTTCACACTGAAGTATGCCTATTTCATTGACTATACGTTTATGGATGTTGCTAATTGGATTATTATAAAAACCACAATATTAATGACACCCGATTTAATCGAACGACTATGAATGTGACTGTTAAAATTCACATACATTCCTACCTTTTAACTTTGAATGGAAGTTAAAGTTTATCACATTTTAGATAAGACTAATTTAGTTGAAATGACAATGGAGTTACCTTTACTAGTTACTCATAATTTGAAAGAATCTCTGATAGTAAATTGGATTAGTCAGCTAATTAGTTGTTTCAAGTCATTCATAAATCTGTAGTGACCTACTTTTTTATGACGAGAACGCGATTGGCATAATGGAAACAATTATTATAATAACCAGTTATACCAGTGATTGTTTTACTGTACTTATTCGTCTAACTGTATCAAACACACTTTTTGTTTCCATTGTCCATCTTGCTTGCACGGACTCACTTACGCTCCACCGTTTTATCTGTAATCTTGGACACGTCTCGGTATTCTTTCGGTACCACGAGCTCGCCAACGAATATACCTTAACTGGACCACTAATATCCTTCTGGTTTTTGGCCTACCGAGGAATCCCAGTCGTTATCTGGCACATAATTTTACTGTAGTGATGATCATAGTCAATCGTCACTCGACACCCATCTACAAATGCATCCTCCCATTACGTTTGATCGAGATCCCAACACAAAATGAATTCTGACCTGTTCCTGTACATATTTACATACAGTTATTATTGATAAACATTGTAGTTTCAATTCGTTTCATTCATCTATGTTAGTTGTTTCACACTATATCTTACCTTAATATTAACTTTCAATATTAATATTGCTTGTAAACAGCTAATGTGAAACCATGACATATAATGAATTCATATTATTATACAACCATGTTTGTTTGATGAACACGGTGGATCTGATGCGGATGTGAGGGTGAGGATCGGCAAAGCAAGAGCAGCATATTTACAACTAAAGAACATCTGGAACTCAAAACAATTGTCAACCAACACCAAGATCAGAATTTTCAATACGAATCTCAAGACAGTTGTACTGCATGGGGCGGAGACGAGGAAAACTACGAAAGCCATCATCCAGAAGATACATGTGTTTATTAACAGTTGTCTACTCAAGATACTTTGGATCCGTTGACTAGACACTATCAGCAACAAGCTACTATGAGAGATAACAAATCAGGAGGAATAAATCAGGAAGAAGCGCTGAAAAAGGATAGGACACACATTGAGGAAATCACCCAACTGTGGCACATGACAAGCCCTCACATGGAATCCTGAAGGCCAAATGAGAAGAGGAAGACCAAAGAACACATTACGCCGAGAAATAGAGACAGACATGAGAAGAATGAACAAAAATTGGATAGAACTAGAAAAGAAGGCCCAGGACAGGGTGGGTTGGAGAATGCTGGTCGGCGGCTTATGCTCCATTTGGAGTAACAAGCGTAAGTAAGTAAGTATGTTCGTTCTGAATTTATTTAGTTTCATAAGTGGAATCAATTACATGAAATAAATTGAGCTTATTGAATTTTAACTTCAAAGTGACAAGTTTTACATGAAGTTATCATCCAAAATGATGATGTGAACAACAAAAGATAAACGTTTCGTTTTCTTCTTCAGATGAACCATTCAGCTCAAAGAACATAATATCAACAATGAATGTCTGTACACTGTTGAACATTTGAACATATTATACTTTGGTAGATGATTATTTACACATTTCATTTTCTTTGATATCATGTTTTACCTATAACATAAAGAGAATTATCATTAATTGTTCGATAAAACCTTGAATCTTATGGTAAGCAAAGATGGATAGTGGTTAGCAGTGGAATCTAGTCTGACGCGCGTCAATTCCTATTTGGGACTCGTCAGCTGGATATACCTGTATCTCAGACTTGTTGATGTTCACTCTAGGACTCGAACTCTCTTCAAATGCTATCACGTTATTCACTCGGCCGCTGAGTCCTGATAGCCACTTGCTTGTGCGATGGGGGGGAATTTAAATTCACTTGGTATTGTTTGTTTGAATCTTCTCATTGATGTTTTAGGACTGAAAGCGGTCAGTCTCTATATATCGAGGCTATATCGAGGCTATATCGAGGCCATTCGCACCTAATGCACATATGCCAATTAGAGACTGACCAGTTGCAATCCTAAAACATCAATGGGAAGATTCAAACAAACAATACTAAGTGAACTTGAATCTTATGTATTCATATGCGGAGAGATAGAGATGTTTTAAAAGGCATCAATTCTTTTTATTATTTTTACTGAATAGATTACGTATAAACAGTAGTAGATCTTTGTGAAGCTATTCATGTTTATAATATCACTGAAGACAATGGTGGTCCATGGTGCAATTTTGTGGATTGATTGAAGTTAAACAATAACACTATTAGATGCTGTCTAACTCACTGGTCTATAGGTTAAGCGTTCATGTGCGTGACCAAAGGTGCTGAGTCCAAATCCGGCATTTAGGATCGTGAATGGACACTGATGAGGATGAAACGGTCTTCCTGTAATTTCAAGTTTTTCATTGTCGTCTAGCACTGATTGACTCATTTTGAATACTCTTTAAAAACACATGACTTCTTTATGGATTGTTTTGACACATTGAATGATGCTTATTTATCTGGTCACTTACCTTCTTTTATTTGAATCTTGAATTGATTAACTATTTCTGATAGAAATTTATATTTTACTAAAAAAATACAGAATATACAAGTTTTATAAAAGAAAGTTATGAAAGTTTCTTTTATATCAAAAACTATTTGATCAAACCATATAATGATAGAATTTACTAATTTACCAATACTATCATTCTGACGAGGTTTTGTTCTCTGAACTTCAGACATCTACCTCAAGTTTGTGCTGCTGATGTCATTCAGAAGAATGATGAAATCTTCATGACCAAACTATCCAGCTCAGAGAACAAAACTCCATCAAAATCATCCACCAGACCTATAAACCTTCCCTACCATCTTAGATGCCAACATTGTTGTAATAGCTATATGTTTCGTTTTAGATACTACTTATTAAATGTCCATTACCATAATTACACATCAATTTTATTTTTTTATTATTTATTGCTTTGAACACAGAAATATTGGTACAAAGAGGCACCGAATACATATGCGCTACACAAATCACTCGATTTATGTGTAAGCTATGATACTACCTGGGTGCCCGGACCGAAGAAGGTGGTTTTCTTGGGGAGCTGCATCCGGAGCCTTCGAAATAAAGGTCTGTTCCACAAGGCAGTAGAGCAACGTCAAGAGATGCAGTCCCATAGTAGCCCGTGACCAACAATCGGTTCATATACCATTAGTCCCTTCAGGATACTGGAGCCCATGCGTACCATTGGTTTGGAATGGAGGTTTTCCGACTTCCATAACTGAATCCGCCATATCCACCAACACAGTTATAGCGGTGAACATTCATTTTTCATTCTCTCAATTTCGTAAAAAACACACATCAATTATGTTAGGTTATCTGCACTTTGACTTAAACAATCACACATGAAGAATAATTTGTAAAGGTCTCAGTGCATGAATCTGAACTAAATCTAGAGTTTCTTCTAGCAATCTGGTTTGATCCTTTCTACGGAAATATGATCAAACATCAAAATTATCGAATATAAAAATGGGTATATGATTCTCTGATTCTTTAATTGAAGAATATATGGAACTCAAAACAACTCTCAACTGACTTCAAAGTGAGAATCTTCAATACGAACGTCAAGACAGTCAGTCCTACTGTACGGAGCTGAAACGTGGAGAACTACTACATTCATCGTCAAGAAGGTATGAGTATTTATAAACAGTTGTTTACGCAAAATACTCAACATTCACTGGCCGCATACTATCAGTAACTGAGTTTTATGGAAGAGGACAAACCAGCTTCCAGCTGATGAGGAAATTAGGAAAAGACGTTGGAAGTAGATCAGACATACATTAAGGAAATCACCAATGTGCATCATGAGGCTAGCCCTAACTTGGAATCCGGAAGGGAAGCAGAAAAGAGTAAGGCCAAAGAACACATTATGCCGGGAAATAGAAACAGATATGAAAAGGATGAATGTTAACTGGAAAGAATTGGAAAGGAATACCCAGGACAGAGTTGGATGGAGAATACTGGTGTGCGGCTTATGCTTCTTCATGACGGGTAACAGGCGTAAATAAGTCGGTAAGTCTCTGATTCACTGTATACTAAATAGTTTATACAATCAACGTGTATGAAGAAAATTCATATACTTTTCAGTGACAATATATAATGAGTGAAATTTCTTCTCACATCATTCACATATACAAACAATCTGTAATTTTAATATATTTCTTTGTTTTACATCACAAGTCTCTGATACATTAAAACAAATACCTACTTTAAACATTGTTAACATTTATTCGCCTCCAAATGCCCTGGTACGGCCGAGAATCGGAAGAGTTCGATCTCCCTCTCGAAATGCTCTCATATGACCACGCGTATGTAGCCTCTCCCACGGAAGTCCTACTCACTGCCTTCTCGTGGCACTACTGTTGTTTACGAAATTGAAGGGAAGAAAAGCGTATGTCCGGCGCTTTAACCGGGTTGGTGAATACAGAGAAGCCACCTAGGAGAGTTGCAAAACTCTCATTCCAAACCAATGGTGCACATGGCCCCCAGTATCCTGAAGGAACAAACAGCGTATAAATCAATTGCTGGTCACCGGCTACCATGTGGCTGCATCTACTCACGATGCTCCACTGACTTGTGGATCAAACCTTCATGTCGAAGGTTTCGGGTGTGGCCTCCTAAGGAAATCACCTGCTTCAGTTTGGGCACCTGAGTAGTATCACAGCCCTCACACAAATCAAATGAGATTTGTGTGGCGCATATATATCTGGTGCCCTTTTGTACCAAAATTTGTGTTAAAATAAATGAATGACAATTATTTGGATGACCTATTTAGTATACAGTGAACGAGAGATCTATATACCTCCCTCTTTAACAACTATTTAACTAGATTTTTAAGAAAAAAAAGAATATCAGAAGGGTTATGGTGGATATTATAGTAATGTTAATAGTTGAGATCATGAGTCAATTGAAGATAGACCATCATGGAAAACCTGGAAGCACTGGGCATCCGTTTCGTCCTATTGTGTAACTCGTCAGCAGTGCTTTTTTAGCTTTTCCATGGTGATCTAGCTTCAATGGACTGATGATCTCAACTATTCAAGAAAAAAAGAATGTTACTCACTCAAATAATAATTAAAGAAGTAAATATCGATGTTAACCTTCTCAATTGAATGTCTAAAACGAACATATTCTGACTGAAAAGTAGCACCTTGCAAAGAAACAATTAAGTATAGGTTACTATATAAAGTTAACATAACGAAAGCGAGATTATAATTCATGAATAAACCATTTAGATATAAGATAAAAGGTATCGAATTTTGTTGCGGAATTCACTCATCATTTTGGTTAAAGAGAGTTTTGGCATTATAGCTGATGTCAGTTCATGTTAAAAACCCTAAATCTAATTTGTAACCTTAACCATCAACTGTAAATCGTAATTATAACTTCACACACTGGTTTATAAGTCTCATTTGGCCGTAGTATGTAGGTGAACATTCTTAAGGTCTCCATCAATATCATCCACCTGAGCTACAAATCTTCTCCACCATTCTTAAGGTCTTTTAGCGTCGCCTAATGACAGTCTATAAATTATAGTCTCATTACTAATACATTTATCTACATGTTGAACAATGATAACCAGATTTACTTTAAATTGATTTTGTAGTGAACGGGAACACACAAGTGGGGACAATCGAGTGGATATAAACACGAAATTACAAAACATCTTAGTAAAATCTGAGAACCATACTGTAAATACTTCATTTGAAAACTGTCAATCAATCGTGTCGGACTTAGTTGTTCTTCCGTTTCCACATCAACCATTTATTGTTCTCATTCTCTTTTCCTTGATTTTGTGCCACCAGGCATTTCACCTTCGAATGATGATACATACTACTTATATCTGTCGTCGACATCAGTAGCACATACTACAGGATTAAATGCTTTCATAATAAAATGTATTAATTTCATCCAATGAAGTCTGCGTACTTTCATGACGTCAATATAGACTAACAACACAATTTGTTTGTTTGAATCTTCCCACTGATGTTTAAGACTGTAATTGATCAGTCTCTTATTGACAGGACTCAATATCTAAATTGATAACGCTCTGGCTTTTGAAACGAACGGTAGTGATTTCATGTCCCAGACTGAATATCAAATCTGGGATGCAGGTACATATAGCTGACGAGTCCCGAATAAGGGTGAAACGCTCGTTTTAGATTCCACTGCTAGTTACCATCCGTTTACGTATATATAGATATATAGTTATCAAAATATCAACTTACCTGGTTTGTAGGTTGTAAAATATTTATGACAAGCTCTTTCAGAATAGCCCGTTGACATTTCTGTTTCTACATAAAATTACAAAATCATAAGTAATGAGATTCATTGATTCCCATGATACCTTTGAATATGGTGCATAAATCATTCTTATTTGTGTCCTTAACGTTTCATATACCTCGTAGAGAATCTGAATGGTATTTGACATAGTTTGATTGATCCACCTAACTTTATATGACTATCAATTGTGTTGTTGAATTTGATTCAACATAACATACTACTTACAAGAGTTCACAATGAAAGTTATATCTTGTTGTTGATGTCTGTGAGGTAAAAGGTTTAACTGAGGTTCACACTTTGTTGTTCTAGACAACATCATAAGAGGTTAATTCAAGTAGAAGTGAGGTTTTTAGTTAGTCTATGAATATTAAACCAGTTTTTACTTATGACCTTGCTTATAATTAGTTATCCTTACACGTTTCATCGTGTTCATTTGTCTTATTGTTTAAGTCTACCATTTTGTCCTGTTTATCTTTTGCTGGTTTATTATTTGATCTTTTTGAAAATGAGTTGGTTGATTGACAAGGTTTACATCGAAATGTTTGTTGATTGCTGATTGGCTTGAATGATACATTTTCAGAAACTCTCAGTCATTCTTAGAATTCTCAAGATCCATAATTTCTATGATAACACTTTTCCGTTTATGAATAGTATGCTGTATTTTATCGATTATAAGAAGATACATGTTTATAAAGACTCATCTTCGTTTTAACAGGATGAAATGACTACTTTGTGATGACATAGTTACAAAGGTAATGAAGTGAAAATATCACTAATTTGGAAAGTGGTATACTCTGTGTGAAAATATGTGTATGTGAACTGCTGATGATTTCCATACTAGGACGAAACGGATGTCCAGTTCTTTTCAGTTTTCCATAGTGATCGAGCTTTAATTGATTCATGAATTCAATCAATAAAATTACTATAATATCTACAAAATGCCTTTCTAAAAATATGTGTATTTATATAGTGTGACAGATGAAGGAAGAATTCATTTGGAAACTATTATATCCTAGCGAAGACATAAGTACGGGTAATTCTTAGGACCTATTAATGGACGATTATTCTATATATATTCCTATTGTCTAACTATTGAGTAACTAGATTGTGTATATCTACATTCACCTTATTATAAGCTTCATTTTGACCTATGACTTATAACTGTACGATTTACTGTCCCCAAATTATATTCAGTTTACTGATTAACGTCTCCCACGTTCACATCCACATTCGGCTTGATCTTGTACAAATATTATTTTCTGTTTGATGGTGTGATGCAGTCTGTCTGTCTGGTATATAAACCGAGTATGCTTGAAATAAATGATTGGCATAGATTCGTATAGCAGGAGCAGTCATTGGTGTTCTGGACTCAAGTGGAAAGGCTAGGCAGACAAAGGACCAATAAGGACGCTAGATTAATCATACTGATCAAACGTCATTGATTTGTCACGATGTTAAGGTTGGAAAAGTCGTATTTCCATTGGTAGATAATTCACGTGAATAAAATCAGATATAAAAATCAAGAACGATTTGTCATACGTCCTTTGTTTATTTTGTAAAGTCATAACAAATTGGCGACGGCCTTGATCAAGTCATAACAGAAACATTGGAATAGTTTAACTTACTTTGATTAACTGATTCATCTATGTTTAAACAAGTTTTCAATGTTGACGATTCCATGAGATATATCTCTAGGAAACAATAACAAAGTTTACCAACAATTCTTATTATAATTCATACTTGTAGCTCTCATTTGACACTTACTTACTTACTTACGCCTGTTACCCCTCTTCGAGAAGCATAGACTGCACACCAGCATTCTCCATCCAACTCTGTCCTGAGAAATGCTTTCCAGTTCTTTCCAGTTAACATTCATCCTTTTCATATCTGTTTCTATTTCCAGGCGTAACATATTCTTTGGCCTTATTTTTTTCCGATTCTTCTCTGGATTCCAAGTTAGGGCTTGCCTTGTAATGTACATTGGTGATTTCCTTATTATATGCCCTATCCACTTACAATGTCTTTTCCTAATTTCCTCATCAGCTGGAAGCTGATTTGTCCACTTCCATAAAACGCTTTTACTGATAGTATGCGGCCAGTGAATGTTGAATATTTTGCGTAAACAACTGTTTATAAATACTTGTATCTTCTTGACGATGGATGTAGTGATTCTACACGTTTCAGCTTTCAAACTCCGTCTGTAGCTCTTCTAGAGTTACTGCCGGTCCCAAGAACGGGTAAAGGAGGAGGATTGGGCATGGGTTTAGTGACCCTATCCAGTAGAAAAACTAATTCGTTAAAAAAAACGCTAACCAGAAATAATAATAATTCTCATTTGACAGGATTATGTAAAATCAGGCAATGTATTTCTTATACAGTGAAAGTGAAATTATGCTTCGTATGGGGAATATTACAGTTCACTTACGATATAACGTTTGTGTATTATTCATTAAATCCTTCAGATCTATGATGTTTAAAGGAATATTCAAACAAAAAATGTAATTGTGTAAATGTAATGTACTACTAATGATTGAGTAGTTATTGTCACTTTATTCCAAATTCTTTACAGTCCATTAGTTACTAGGTAGTATAGTAAAACATCTTTTAGTTAGTACTGTGAGCACGATTCAATAAAGGAAAAACACGAAGACAGCGAACAATGAGGGACAAACAGGAACGGAGAAAGCAAAGACACAAGCCGAAAGCAAATAAGCTAATGGAAAGGATTTATTCATTTATCTATTTAGACACATAAACATTGGTACAAGGAGGCACTAAACATATATATGTGCCACCAAAATAACTCAATTTGTGTGAGGGCTGAGATACTGCCCGGGCGCCCAGATCGAAACAGGTAGTGAAGCATTAGAGCTGATAAGTGGAATTATGTAGACGACCTAGTGACACCAGCAAAGGTAGAGACAAGGAAAGGAAATATGAGACAACTATTTGATACAACGAGGAAGCTAGCTAGAAACTATAATAAACCAAGGCGACTAGTCAAGAACAAAAAAGGCGAATCAATCACTAAGATTTAGGAAGAGCAGAACTCTTGGAAGAACTTGTGAATAGGCCTGCTCCATTAATTGTGAGTATGGTCATACATACATATGAAGAAGTAATGATGATTACCAAATTAGGATGTCTGAACATGTACTTAAATGGTAACAAAAACATATCAAATCAAATAAGCTAACAAGATTAGATGATAAACATCCATCATCTTCTACTGCCAAACATATTGTTGAAAGAGATCATAACACTGATGTTAACACGGTTTTTACAGTTTATTACTTATTTATTTAAACACATAAATATTGGTACAAAGAGGCACCGGATATATATGTGCCACACAAATCTCATTTGATTTGTGTGAGGGCTGTGATACTGCCCAGGTGCCCAAACTGAAGCAGGTGGGGGGGGCCACACCCGGAACCATCGACCTAATGGTCTAACCCACAAGGCAGTGGAGCATCGTGAGGAGATGCAGTCCCATGGTATCCGGTGACCAACGATTGATTCATACGCCATTTGTTCCTTCAGGATACTGGAGCCTAGATGCACCATTGACTTAGAATCAGGGTTTTCTAACTCCCCTAAGCGGACCCATCGTGTCTTACCGACCCGGTTAAAGCACCGGACAGTGTTGTATACTTAGGTTTATCGAAGCCTTTGGATATACGAAAGTTCAAATTCCTTTTATGTATTCAAAAACAGTTTGTTCTAATCTTAAATCTACCCTGGTAATATTAGTTTCTTATCCAGAGTAATGAGTTTTACATTGTTTTTCATATTTTTGTTTTCTGTATCATCTACATTTCCTCCTATTCTCCATTTGTCTAGTTGAACTTTTGTTCTTATATACAAATATTCTTAACAAGTATGTGCGTGATCAGAATATTTTTTGATATGTATTACGTCATTATATAACACAGTCCGGGTACTCTTTATCTTCTTATTATACTAACAAAGGGACTAACTGATTTGAATCAAATTAAAGATATATTTGTAATAGATCAGATGGGGTTTTGTGGAGAATTTAGTATTTTCGTAGTTGAAATCATGAGTCAATTGAAGCTAGACCACCAAGGAAAACCTGGAAGTGCTGGACCGCCGTTTCGTCCTATCATGGGACTCCTCAGCAATGCGCATCCACGATCCCGCACTTGCACTCCTGGTTTGGATGAAGTCAGACATTAACACCCTTGAATGCCGGTCAGCTCAGTGATCTATCGGTTGAGGGCTCTGGTTCGAGACTGATAGGTCATGGGTTCGAATCTCGCTCACAAGGCGGGATCGTGGGTGCGCACCGCTGAGGAGTCCCATAATAGGACGAAACGGCGGTCCAGCACTTCCAGGTTTTCCATGGTGGTCTAGCTTCAGTTGACTCATGTTTTCAACTATGAAAATATTTGTAATATTCAATAGGAAGAATTATAAATTCCTGATGTTTAATGGCTTGATATAATCCACTTCTTTAGAGTAAATAAAGCTATTTATAATCAGAAAGGGATTTTGTGGAAATTTTAGTGATTTTATAGTTGAATTCATTAGTCAATTAAAACTAGACCACCATGGGAAACCTGGAAGCACTGGAAGCGAATGATACTGCGTTCGAGTCTCAGAGTGAACATCAACTCTAAGATGCAGTTGTATCCAGCTGACGAGTCCCAAATAGGACGAAACGCCCGTTAAACTGGATTCCACTGTTAGCCACTAGCCATCTTTGCTTAAAAATCAAATTATTTAAAAATTTTCTTTAAACTAACTTTGAATAAGTTTCAATAAACTTTCAATGTTCATACGTTTAAGTGTACAGCTCACATCTAGAATTATCATTATCATTATTAGTAGTATAATTATATAAATAGAAGAGATTTCTACATGCATTTGGTAAGTGATTCAAATTCAGTTGGGTATTCCTCGATTATTCGATCTGAATATTAAGTGAAATAGAGATTATTATAAATAATGATGGTGACTATATTATTATTATTATCATTGTAATGAACAAGAACACGAGTAGGGAAAATCAAAGGTATTTGAGCACAACATCACAGACTATCTCACTAAATTCCGATACTTACTTATTTACGCCTGTTATCCCTCGTCGAGGATCGTAGGCCGCTCACTAGCATTCTCCATCCAACTCTGTCCTGAGCCTTCCTTTCCAGTTCTTTTCAGTTGCCATTCATCCTTTTCATATCTGCTTCTATTTCTCGGCATAATGTGTTCTTTTAACTTCCTCTTTTCCGCTTCCCTTCCGGATTCCAAGTTAGGGATTGCCTTGTAATGCACATTGGTGATTTCTTTAATGTATGTCCTATCCACTTCCAACGTCTTTTCCTAATTTCCTCTTCAGCTGGAAGCTGGTTTGTCCTCTCCCATAAAACGCTGTTGCTGATAACCATACAGTAAACAGCTAATTTGCAAAATAATCAATTGTCTCAATCTTCACTGTTCCTTCTGTAAATATCAGTTCATCTTCTCTAATTTCATTTTCATGCATTTTCCTACCAACTGCGCTCCATTTCAATTCTTTCCTTATCGGTCTTCTATCAAAAATATATTCTATGTCTGACCATCACCATATACTACTTATATGGATATAAGTAGACAACACTACATCATTATTATTATTACTAAGTGAAGTCTGCTGAAGAAAAAGAAGGACTTCTCTCTCTATTATAGAAATAGATAGTAAATATTCAATCCATTGAATAATGAATTTACATTTTATATCATTCATTTCTTTTATAGATTTCTTCATTTGTAATATTGCATAATTTGATTGACCTATAACAAAAATATGATCAATATGAAGATTTGTGAAGATTGTAATCATTAAATGTGATTGAATTAACAAATCAATCTAAGATAGATCATCAATGAAAATGTAGAATCATTAAAGGGATGTTTCATTTTAGTATGGGACTCTTCAGCAATATGCATCTGTGATTCCGCAAAATCATCAATGAGAATGTAGAATCATTAAAGGAATGTTTCATTTTAGTATGGGACTCTTCAGCAATATACATCTGTGATTCTGTACATAGGATTTAAACTTAGGAACTTCGATTTCGCATGCTACCACTTAACCTTTAGAGCACTGAGTTGACATCCAAGCGTGTTAATGACTAACTTCGATCGATCAGTTACTACTTATTAAAAGTGTTTGTTTCTAACATGCTTGTTAACACTTCTTTGTAGTAGTAGTAGTAATAATAAGATCTTTTGAATTCTTTTGTTATTTCTTTGTCATTACTAATATACGGTATACCCGAATGATCTTAATGAAATTATAAGTACTAATGGGGTCAAATGATCTCAGTTCATAAATACAAGACAAAGAAATTAATGATTATTAAATGAGGTAAACATAGTTTTATTGATATTAAACAAAACTAAATTAAAATATACATAAATTAAGTGTTTTTAATATTATAGTTGAAATCATGAGTCAATGAAAGTTAGAACATCATGGATAACCTGGAAGAACTGGACAGCCGTTTCACCCTAGTATGAGAGTCCACAGTAGTGCGCATCCACAATCCCGCCCCGAGAGATTTGAACCCAGGACATATCAGTCTTGCTTGCAAGCGCTTAACCATTCGAGAGGAGGGATAGTGGATGCGCACTGCTGTGGAATCCAACAATATAACCGAACGGCCGTCCATTGCTTTCAGGTTTTCCATGCTGGTCTGACTTCAATTAACTGATGATTTTAACTTTAAAATTACTGAAATCTGTATAAAACCCCTTCTGTTTTTAATATTTTGAAGATTGATAATGAACATTTTGAAATGTAATCGGTGAGACTATAATTTATAGATGAACCAATCACATTTGAGATAAAAGGTCTTGGAATTTGGCGCGAAATTTATTCATCTATTTGGGTAAAGAAGATTTTAGGATTTTACCTGATGTCAGTTTGTGATGAAAACCATCAATTGGGAATGATAATCCTTATTCTTCAAACTGTTTCATAATCTTTATTTATCTCTAGTAAGAAGACGAATATTCTCGAGCTCATTTTAGCATCGCTCGAAGGTCGTCCATAAATTAAAGTCTCACCATTAAATCATTTCTTTTTGACTTAGAAATAAAACTCTTAAAGGTATCCATTTCAGGTTTGAAATTGTTTTGTATCATTTCAAAATGGTTATAAAATGGGTACTTACGTTTTGTTTGATCTCTGTGAAACTCCAATGTCAACAATTTTGCCCAATCATATACTGAAAAATAAGTAATCAACTGAGTATATCATATATATCATAGATATATATATCAAAGAGGTTACATGAATACTGGTGTGTCTATACGAATAAACAACAAAACTTCTATTTCATTACAGATTTATATATAGCTGACTTTAGATAGAAGTTGATATGACAGTTTTGAAACAGACAAATCACTAGAATGAATAGTGGCTAGCAGTGGAATCCAGTTTGACGAGCGTTTCGTCTTATTTGAGACTCGTCAGATGGATGCGCTTGCATCTCAGAGTTGATGTTCACGCTGAGACTCGAACCCAGTATCCTTGGATTCAAACGCCATCGCGCTATCAGGACTCAGTAGGTGAGTGGATAACGTGATGGCATTTGCTGCGAACAGTACTGGGTTCGAGTCCCAGCGTGAACATCAACTCTGAGATGAAGGCACATCCAGCTGACGAGTCATAAATAGGACGAAAGGCATGTCAAACTGGATTGCACTGCTAGCCACTATCCATCTTTTCTTAGAGTGCTTGTGAAATAAGGTTATATCGAGGCGATAAGCACAGTATACACATATATATTAATAAGAGACTGACCAGTTTCAGTCCTAAACGTCAATAGGAAGATTCAAACAAGTAATACTAAGTGGATTAAAATCACTAGACTGTTCAAGTTCATTTCAGATTATAAGTCTAATCTGTTACTTCTGCATAAATTTAAAGATAAGGTGAATAATTCTCTTGAGTTTGTCGCCCGTTCAACACCAGACATACATATATTCACAAATGTATTAAGGAAAAATAGTATATTTACTGAATAAAATCATATACGGACTACTTATTTACTTCACATATATTACACATTTATTATGTACTAAATACAACAAACTATCCTTAAATGATTACATTTGAATTTTGCTAACAATTAAATAAGGTTAAACGTTCGCAAGCGAAACCTATAGGTCCTAGGTTCGAATCTCGCCAGGCGGGATCGTGGATGCGCACTGATGAGGATTCCTATACTAGAACGAAACGGCAGTCCAGTGTTTTTTCAGGTTTTCCATAATGGTCTGGCTTTTATTGAGTCATGATCTCAACTATTGAAATTAAATAATTTTTAATAAAGAAATATTTCGTAGTCAGTCAGCCAGTTACAACATAGGACCAGGCACACATATACATCAGCCCAAGTTGCAATATCTCATTAAAACAACAATATAAACAAAAAATTCATAGAAGTAGTTAATTCAGTGGTAGTAATTTTTATCTCACGGTTTAAGAGAATACAGAGGGTGTATACACCCACGCCATTGTGATCGATTCTGAGCCATGTCACACAGAGTCTCCAACCATCGGTTACGATAGTCTACATCTAAAAACATGGCTCAGACTAGACGTTAGTGACTTCAAGGAGTGATGTCACGTTTTCGTTTAGTCACACCTAATTGTCTTCCAATCATCACTCAACACTAATCAGGTACACATAACACGTAGCTGAACCACCTTAGTTGATGAAGATTTACAACCTTGCGTCTAATCTCACTATTACTTACAAATAATATACATCTTTGAAAAACTAACCAAAAGTTGAATCATCATCTACATGCAAACTTAATCTTTTAATAAGTGTAATGGGATAAAATATGTAAAAATAGAAAACTGTACTACTTGTTAATACATTTAAACTTACAATCTTCTATAGATGGATGGATAATTGAAAAAATTATAATAACATAAACTATTGATGAATACCACATCTTAATTCTTGAATTTCTCTTGTTATTTATCTCTTTTTATATCGTTATTACGTAATTATGGTTGGTTAAGGAGGAATGAACAAGTAAAAGAAACCATGATTTGTTCATTATGAAGAAATATTTACATAAGGTGAATGATTCAAATACCCCCCCCCAACACACACACACACACTTTTTCTGTATAAGTTAATGAGATAAATCTAAATTTAAACATGACCAAAGAAATTAATTCAGTTTAGATGAACAGGTTAACATGGTGGAGTGACTTCAAAGTTAACTAGTTCATCATCACACCATTTCCTTCTAATTAAAATAAGCCTCCAACCATTTGACCGAGATCATCAGGATTGATTATCTACATAGTGATTTATTATGTTGTAAAAATATAGATGTAGAAAAAAACTACACCGAAAACACTTTATCATTGTAATATTATTCAGACCGATTGAAACTTATGTGTATGAGTATATCAGGTTAGTTGTAACTATGCAAATATAGTACCTAATAAAAACTTATTAGTATGACTTAGTATTGTTGTGATGTGTGCTATTTAAATAAGCATGAGTAGTATATAACTATTGTCAGGAATAGAATGTCTGGTAACGGAAGTTCATGAAGATCGAGGAGGAAGGAACGGTAACAGGAAGTAATCGCTATGGAAACACAGGAACAATGAAGTGTGATACGATTAATTGATAATTATAAAAAGAATAGTCAAGTTTGGGACAATCGTTTTACATTTTGCAAACTAAGTATTTACTGTATAATTTTCAGATTTTACTGAGATGTTCTGTAATTTGTTACCACTTTTGTTCTCGTTCACTAAATTATTACTTATACTATTTTTAGTAACTGTTAGTTTTCGGATACTGAACCGAGGACCTACCGGTCTCACTCACAAACACTTAACCTCTAGACCACTAAGCCGGCTGGCATCCAACGATTTTTCTTGTAAGTCATTCATTCAGCCATCTGAAATGTGGGACCATACACATATGTGCATTGGTCCAAGTCACTACATCTCATTAGAATAACAAACTAAACACCAAATTCATAGAAGTAGTTAATTCAATAGTAGTAATTTTAATCTCACGATTTAAGAAAATAGAGACTGTGTATACACCTACACCATTGTGGTCAATTCTGAGCTATGTCACACAGAGTCTCCAACCATTGGTTAAGATAGTCCAATGGACCCCAACAAAGTAGTCTGCATCTACGAACACGGCCCAGACTAGAATTTAGTGACTTTCAGGGGTGATGCCATGTTTCGGTTTGGTCGCCCCTTACTTTTTTTTCCATACGTCTCTAACACTGGTCAACATTTCGCTTCATTGTAATCGGTTTTCAGGCATACTTATCACGTAGCCCAACCATCTCAGTTGATGAATATTTACAACCTCATCAATTGATTTACCATCATTCGCTAATACAATGAGTCTAACATCATCATTACATACTCAGTGATCTCAGCAGATGCTGACAGTATTTCTAAGACATCAGTGTTAAAACAGTAGTAACTTACGAGTATCTTCCACTCTCAATGGCCATGTTTCGCAAACATAAAGTAGAACAGAACGAACTGCCGCACCGTATACTCATTCTTTTATTGATAGACGGATATTTCGCCTTCGCCGTAGGTGACGTAAGTTGGAAAGAGCCAAACGAGGTTTTTGAGATTTCGTCGGACAGCAACCCATTAGAGCTGACCAGATTTACAAGATAAGTTATGATGACATATTGTTAATGAAGTTTGTAAAGCGACAGATTACAAAGAGATAATTGAATAATAAATGGCTACTATTCATTCCAAATTTATGTCAGCTGAAACACATGCATTTTTAAATTAACCTTTTCACAATCGTATTTCAGTTTATGCGATATAAACAACCACTTTCCAAGAATACTAAAAGTAACCTTTGTGAAAATAGATTTACCGAAATAATTTGATCATATTAAGTCCATTAAATTCATATCACATCATCGGAGGCGTGATGGTGTGACATTTTCACCAATTATGCTAAAATCATAGACACATTATATGTTACTTATGTCGACAGATATAAGTAGTATGTAACACCATCCAGAAGTGAAATGTCTAGCAGAAGACGGTCGAGAAGATTGAATTGAAG
Organism: Schistosoma mansoni; assembly: GCF_000237925.1. Lineage (NCBI taxonomy): Eukaryota > Metazoa > Platyhelminthes > Trematoda > Strigeidida > Schistosomatidae > Schistosoma > Schistosoma mansoni. Next base: position 659,841 of record NW_017386047.1, read on the forward strand.
AAAATGGCGATATTAATAGAAAATAATTGTCATAACAATCAAAGAATGATGAAGTTTCAGACAAACGATTGAGGATTTGTAAATGAAGTATTTAACATTTGATTTTTTTTAACATTTTATAAAAAGTTTCTGTAATTATGGACTAAATAATAAACTGATATTCACCACCTGAGTTCCCGACCACTATATATTTATATGTTAACAGCTGAGATGTTATTACATTGTTTTAGTAACTATGATTACCTTAATAATAATGATTATGTGTATTCTCCAAGACTTTCATAAAATTAATCGAAATCTCCTCACACAATTTAAAGCATGTGTGGCACCTGAAAAATCTGGCATTGCATAGCAATGCCAAATTGTTACAGTCAAGTAATCAACTGTTTAATATTTTTAGTATGGAGATTTGTGGAGATTGTATTATTTAACAGTTAAATTCACCAGTCGATATAAGCTAGACCATCAATGAAAACCTAGATCTTTCTCAAGGTCATGGATCGATTGAAGTTAGGCTCAGTGCTCTATAGGTTGAACGTTCTCGCCTGAGACCGAAATGGCTGGGTTCGAGTGCCACGTGCAAGATCGCAGTTGCATACTGATGAGGAGCCCCATACTCGAACAAAACGGCCATCCAGTGATTCCAAAATTTCAGTGGTCGTCCAGCTCAAATTAAAGCGAACGGCACCAATTTAGAGTTCTGGAATGAACATTAACTCTGAGATGCAGATGTCGTAGGGCGTTATTCGTTATTCCTCTAATTCTGTGGTTATTTCAACTATTCTCCGATTTTCTTCCTGTTCCTTTCATTTCAATCTTTTGCTTCGAGACTTTCTGTTTCTGATTGGCGCTAAAAGCCACTTGTATCTATCACCCAAAGTGAGGTAAAAGTTAACATGTTCACCAAATATGCTTTATTTTAACTAACCTTTAGTATTCTTATAACCTGACTATAATAGATGGAATATGATTCTGAAAAGAATCATTTGATAATGTCTATTCACCCAACTGTACAGTTTGATTAAAATATAGTCGATATTTTATTCAGTCATTATTATCAAAAATGTTTAGCTGATGATTAAGTTAAACCTCTTAAAACTGATGTTTTGAGAATTTTATACATGATTAATATAATGATCACATTATTCATATTTTATATATTGTATGCATGATTACATTCCATTGATGAACATCGAATAGTATAATGAAAGTACAAACTGATATTAAATACCAAAAGTGTGTACTTTATATCCAACAAATCTGTAAAACTATGAATCTTTTTAAGTAAAGATGGGTAGTGATTAGCAGTAGAATCCTGGACGCGCGTTTCGTCCTATTAGGAACTCGTCAGATGGATGTACTTGCATCCCAGATTTGATGTTCACTCCGTTGCACAAGCGGTTGGCTATCAGAAATCAGTAACTAAGTGGATAACGAGATTGCACTTGAAGCGAAAGGTACTGGGTTTGAGTCCCAGCGTGAACATCAACAAGCCTGAGATGCAGGAACATCCAGCTGACGAGTCCCGAACAGGACTGGTCCCGGATTCCACTGCTAGCCACCATCCATCTTCGCTTACAATGCTTGCGAATTAGGACAATATCGAGGCAATAGGAACAGTATGCACATATGCCAATAAGAGACCAATCAATTGCAGTCCTAAATACCAATGATAAGATTCAAACAAACAATACCAAGCGAATTTAATACATCTCCTTATCAAGATGCTGTAACCGTAAATTAATCCCCAAAATCAATAGCTATGTCAGTCTTCGACAATGGATGATGGCCACATTAGTTTTAATGGAATCACCTAGCTAAAGAAGCCCGGTAATGCATCCGCACCAGGTCAAGGAAAAGAGAATGAGAACAATGATTGGTTGATGCGTTTTGCAGCTATTTTACATGTGAGTATAAATCTAGTTATTGCGATTTGTTAGTTAAATTCAGATTCACACCAGACAAAGAACTTGTTTATTCATGATAAAACTGATTATGTTTTGATCTTTGTACTTGCAAATTAGAACATTGTGTTTTTACAATCACTTGTCATATTATTAACTTACTTTGATGTTTCATTGTTATTAAAAACAGGACTGATGAGCTTACGTCAACCCATTTCTGAACAAGATTTACTCCACCAAAATGAAAAATGAGTCAGTCACACACTATGCGATGACGGAAGTGATATGGTGAGCCAGTCAGAAGTAACCTAATAAGAAAGTCAATCGATAGTAATCAGAAGTGACCTAGAAGACAAGCGCATTTTAGTGGGTGATAAATGGATTGAATTTCTGAGAGTTAGCGTTGTATGCCTATAAATAAGTATTTTTGCACTTTGTTCATTGGTGTGATAAAACCTTCTCTCTCACTCTTGCGTTTTCGCTAAAGGAGTCAGTTGGGAGAGAAGTTAGCACGTAGCAAATCGTGTATGTGTATTAGATTTCCAGAAGTTACATAGTTCTGTTGATGTGATTTTTAGTGATGTTCATCTGAGTTTACAAATTATGAAACTAAAACTCTAGATATACCATTTACTTAGTCTCAGTTCCATCTCGTACAGTCTAGCTAATGGCAACTCTTCGCATAAATCCTTACAACAACAAGCCATGCCGATTGAAATACTTATTTTACCAAAATTATGAAAACCCATAATGCGAACATCTGATCACGTGAATAAAACGAGAATGTTCAATTCTGCCTCGATGAACAGTAATATGACAGAAAATAACCTGAAAGCTTTCGCATGCAAATATACATTGATATAAGTGTTCGTAAACGAAAAGCAAATTTATCATGCGCATTCCTCGTTGTGAAGATGATCTCGTCAACCACAACTTTATGCTGTGTAATATAATGTCCGTGGTATGTTACCGCCAATCGCATGTATCAGTTTACATTTATACCAAAACGTAAGTAATGTGGAAGGACAGGAAGACAGACTTCCATGTATTTTAATGAGCATATTCGATGACATCCACGTTTTCAAGTGGAAAGCTACTTTAGCAAGTCAATATAACTTCACCTAGCAGACAAGGGGGATAATGTGTATTCAATGTATTCAGACAAAATTTATCAACAAACAATCTAGTTCCATGTTATTAAGACTCGAGATCATGACGACAATTGAAAATAATTACGTATATTAGTTTTGAATAAATGAAGAAGGATGCAATGAAATAAAACATGATTCAACGTATTCTGCAAACACTGACGATTTCTTTGTTTAAAAATCGAAAGTATTGCAAACGAAAGCTACGATGGTAAGCGTAGAAACTATAAATGCTAGTCAACTTGGTCATAAAATTGTGACGTAAGGGTTCAACATTATTTAGATTAGGAGGATAGTGTTGGAAAATCTATGTTTCAAATTCTGGGTATCGGTGATTTCAGCGCACAAGTGACATGCCAATAATGCGAAAATCTGGGACCCAGATCACGCATATTCGGTATCTACACCACAGTCTGACAGATATACAATTAACCTAAAGTGAGGACGATAAATCGACAGCAAAAACTTTGATTCTCATTCTAGCTGTGACAACTGTAGTGGTTGTATGAACTGATGATACTTTCGTGCTTGATGTCTGTCTTCTTTCCAATTCCAAATATAATAGTCCTATTTGGTCTTAATTGAGTTATATCGACGGTTCCTAGTTCGCATAGTAAGTCAAATACATCTAAATATCACATCTGAGCAATCATTTCCGGTTTTTTCCTGTTGCTATTCATCCTTTTGATGTCTGCTTCCGGTTCTCTACTCACCGTGTCACTTGGCCTTCTTTATTTCCTCTTCCCCTCAGGATTCCAAGTTAGAGAATGCTCGTGATACATTTTGGTGATTTCCGTAATGTGTACTATCCACTTCAAACGTATTCTCTCAATTTCCTTTACATCTGAAAGTTGGTTTGTTCACTTCCACAGTAGGCTGTTGCTAATATTATTCGGCCAATGGATGTTGAGTATTTTGCGTAGACAACTGTTCATAAATACTTGTACCTTCTTGACGATGGTTTTGGTAGTTCTCCACGTTTCAGCTCTGTACAGTAGAACTGACTATCTTGACGTTCGTATTGAAGATTCTCACTTTGACTTTAGTTGAGAGTTGTTTTGAGTTCCATATATTCTTCATTTGTAGAAATGCTGCCCTTGCTTTGCCAATCCTTACCTTTACATCTGCACCCAATCCTCCTTGTTCATCAACGATGCTTCCCAGGGACGTGAAGCATCCAGCCTCTTCTGAGGTTTCTCCATCAAGTGTGATTGAGTTGGTCATCTCTATGTTGAATGTGTTGATCTTGCTTTTTTCTTCGTGTATATTGAAACCTATTGTTGCAGAGACTGCTGCTACCCTGGTTGTCTTACTCTGCATTTGTTTGTGTGTATGGGATAGGAGGGCTAGGTCATCTGCGGTGCTCAAATCGTCTTACTGATTATGAGATGTCTATTATATTCGACACTTCCCCTCAGAGGTCGAGAGTTATCTAGAAATGATTGAGTTTGTCGGTATTTCGGATGGAGACTGCATTGAATTTTTGTAATGATGCTTCTGCCGTTGTCCACTGCTTCTCTAGCTTCAGGTTCATCTTGGCAACCACAAGGTGGTGATTTCAAACGACGTCGGCCTCTACCTTTTTTCTCAACTCTCCAATTCACCTTCCATTTATTTAGTGACAGATATAATCGATCTAATTCTTTGTAGTGTGATTCCGTGAAACCCATTTAGCTTTGTGCATGCGTTTGTATGAGAATACTGAGCCACTCATAAGCATTTTCTCAATGCATGCAAATTCGCGAATCCCTAGCCGTTTTCGTTCTTTTCTCCTAGTACATGTCGTCCAATGATATCTCCATATCCGGTGTTTTCCATTCCAATTTCGGCGTTTAGATCTCCCATCAGGATTGTCTTGTCCTTTCCTAAGCACTTCGCCATAAATGCAGACAATATGGAAAAGTAGCTGGGTATGTAGCAGAATTATTTTGTTAGAATGATTATAAGTCAATAAATGATAATAGTTTCAAGTGACATTGGAAAGTTTCCAAGAGAAGGAGACATTGACTGACACCGGTAGAGCTGCCATCAGCTTCGCTAGAGCTAGTACTTGTATAGTACTAAAAGACCCTATACTTTGCTGAGGTCTGACATTCTAACCTAACTGAAGACAGAATTTAACATGCTTTAAGTCTTCGGGGTAATAAAAAACGTCGATCAGTACTAGACAATCCTGAGTAGCGATATTCGTGTGGCCATATGGAAGGGTGTCCAATAAAGTTTCATAAATGGGCCAAGAACATACTGAATAAACTTAGGTTCTGAATATTTGTCTTCAGTTTGAAGTATAGTTTGGAATAGACAGGCTGCATCACTAAGTGAATCTGATTAATTTCAAAGGAAGGGACAACAATAACTTCTGCTCCCATAGAATAGTGCTGTCAATTGATGAATGTCGAAATTGTTTAAAAGCAAAGTGTGCATTGAAGCGAGACATGTTTTGAAAACAACCCTTCCAACGTCAAGTTATCTAAATTAGGACTTTCGCCAATCGAATTAAGCTTCTCCCTCTTCTACATCTGTTGAAATATTCAAATGTCATTTAAGTAGCACACACAGTATTTCATTACTTTGGTTATCCAGAATCAGTTCGTTTTCACATATTCACGTCGGAAGGGGTCTTGTGGATACCATTGTAATTTTAGTGGTTTAGATCATAAGCCAATTGAAGCCAGACCACCACGGAAACATGGAAGCACTTGATTGATGTTTCGACTTATAATGGGATTCCTGAGCAGTGCGAATACACGATCACGCTTCGCTAGATTCGAACCCAGGACCTGTTGGTCTCGCTCGCGAACGCTGAGCCGGCATCCAATGGTAATGATGTCCAAATTCAACTAATTCACGAAATTGAGAGCTGGAATCTTTCGAGTCAAGATGTTGGATGATAACTGATGAGAAGTCTCACAATAGGACGAAACCATGTCCGGGACCAAATGTATACCATACGTATTTGGAGCCAGAGAGGTCGACTGAGTGCGTTGACTAGAGCGTGGGTGATCAGGCCAGCTTTCGCCAGAGTTGACTGAAGTCGACGATACCGTAACAGCGATGGTCGGAGGCGTAGGCTCGGGGTAAACAAAAAAAAATGAGAGAAAAAGAGAAAAGTGAAGCATTCGTGAAGTATAGGGTTAGGGTCCTATACTGTATCCGTAGTTGGTTATGAGGTTAGTCGCGAAAGCGTACGGGTAAGCGTACTCGACGACCGGAACGTGAGACGGTAGTCTCGTTCGAACCTCGTGAGCCTGCAATCTCATCCGCAGTCAAGGGCGGTGTGGTCTGCAGGTCTGGACGTGAGACGGAAGTCTCGTCCGTAGACGGGGCAGATGACACGTGCTGTTGACTGGGACGTGAGAATGAGGTCTCAGGTGCATCTAGCGTGGGATCCGAAGTAGATGTAGAGATCCCGCTAGAAGCTTTGATGGGTTTAGCATTGGGTCTTGGCTTATCAGGTAGGGCACTGTCATCGACGTGTGCTGGCATGAGACGATCAATGCTGACTACTTTGACGCGGCCATGTCGATCAACCTTGAAGGTCTTTTCGTGACGGGAAATCACGTGAAAAGGGCCTTCGTAAGGCTGTTTGCTCAGATTGGCCGTAAATTGTCGTGTACCATAGTTAGGAATGACTGAGTCATCCGCAGCGCGTAGTCGAAGCATCGTAGCTTGAGACTTACTGTTACTGATAGGTACGACAGAAACTTGGGCACCTGTATCCACTAGGTACCTAGCGTTAGTGCGATAATCGTTCACGTAAAATAAACGGTCAAACTGAGGTTAAGGGACGGTGAGTACGGCCGTATTTACTCACCGGCTCGGGAAGTTCCCGCCTTGTATGAGCAGGGAGCTCGACAATGACGGGCACCGGCCCCGAAAACACGGTGGAACCAGCACCAGCTCGAACTCGCTTCCGAAACCGCCTTCTGGCGTGGCTTGGAAGATGCCCGCTTGGGGCGAGTCGTTATGGCTTTTCGAGATCGTGACCTGGGTCGGGGGACGTAGGGGGCTGGCACATTAGAGCGGTCTCGGAAACTGAGACGAGTATGGATACATCTGTCCATATCCCCATGAGCCGAAGGTCGTCTAGCATCGAAATCCATGTTTGTACGAGAAGTAGAGGCAACAATATAGTTGTCTTTGGCGCTAGCGCGTGCTAGAATTTTGTCTGCTATGAGGGCTACCTTGTTCAGTGGGGTGTCTTCGAGCAGGGCCGTAAGAGTTGGTTGGATACTAGCTGGTAAGGCTTCGAGCCACAACTCTTTGACTATCTCAGAGTCAGCTGTCATGTTTCCTGCAAGGGATTGCAGGCGCGTGAGGTGGTGGCTCGACTTAGCATCACCCATAGGGTGACGTGCTAATAGTGTCCTCAATCGTTCCTCTCTTGATGGGAGGAAATGTCGAAGGATGGCATCCTTAAGACGGTCATAAACGTTCGGAACGTTTGGATTGAGGACAACCTCACGGACAGCGGTTAGGTGATCCCCGGGCAATGATTCCAAAGCGTAGGCGTACTTCTGCCTTTGATTGGTTATGCGGCGGATCTCAAATTGAGATTCCAGTGGCGCGAACCAGACTTCTGGATCATGAGGGATGAAAGGAACCGGTCGAAAATTAATAGCCTGTACCTCGGAGTCTATTATATTTAAACTACTCTTATCGTTATCCACCATAGTAAGTTGCCAAGATATTATATATTGAAAATATCAATACGAATATATGCAACAGAAGTGGATAGATACACAGATTCACCGAATTGATCTGGGTTGGAAAAATGGCCAAGTTTGTATTGTGTTCGATGAATTGCGTTACTAGTTTTGGTTCACCAGATATTGTGCGTGTTCCAAATAGGGTTCACCAGTTTGTAGTGGATGTCGAGTCGAGGACGGACTATGATCACCACTACAATTCGTTTACGCGCCCAGAAATGACTCGGTTCCTTTGATAGCTCGTAAATCATGAGGCTTTATTAATCCAGATCAAGTGCGTGAGCAAGTTCGAACCAAACAAGGCGGAGAGCGGAAGCAGAAGTGAAACTGATACAGTTAAACAAATACAGTAAAACAATCTCCGGTACAATTGGTTACAATAATAATAATTGTTTCCGTTATTCCAATCGTGTTCTTATCGAAACTGGCCGGTCATTTGTCCTCCTTCTGAAATTTTAGTTCTTTTGTCATCATCTTGTTGCATATAATAGGAGAACTTCTGTTTTAGGTGTTATCTGCCAGTTTTAACAAACCTAATTTTGTGGAATAGACAATTAGTTTTGTTATTAAATACGGAAACTTTCAAATAACACTCGCATTCACTGGTAATAATTCAGTGTTTCAGTTCGACTATCCTGCCTAACAATGAGAAACCTAGAACAAATGGGTTGCGCTATGATAAGAGTGTGAAGGTATTGGATTTTTAATTGCTTTAAATACTTCGTTTCATTTTCTATTGGACACAAGTCCTTATTTCGATTTTTTCAAGGTCGATCAGTCGGAAACACTTCACGAGGTACGCCGTTTTTCCGCCCATTGTGATTGTCATATTGATATGACATACTGTCAGATAGTATATAAAGTCTTAACCTGCAAACGTTTATGTTGAGGATATGTTATAACACATATTTTTATGTGGTTGCTTAAATAGAAAATTGGTAAGATGTTGCAAACTGAGATAGAAATCGACTGTCATTATTCTAAAAAGTCACGTTATGACGGTTTTGTACCATTGTTTTGGCTCAAAAATAAGCTTTCTATTCTGCAGTACGTCAAAATAAGTTGGCTATAAACCAGATTTAACAGACGAGTAGCGTTAATCAGTGTACTTTTCAACGGATTTGCCTGTCATCTTTTTCGAAGTGATCGCTTAAATTTTCATCCACTCAGTGTGTCACACAGCGAGTGCTCTATAATGTAAGATTAGCAGCTGTAGATTGGCGAACTTGTCCATCATTATATGAATAAGATTTCCTGTTGTTTGTTTGTTCGTAAACAGACTGGTTGAAAATGTATTGACTACAACTGTCTTTTTACAATGATTTGGTCTTTACCTACGCTAAGCATGTGGGTTGTAATAAAACAGGAATATGTGTACAATTGCTGACCATTTTCACCCCGTGATTAAATAGTTTCCAGCGGTTTGACATTTAAACACGTTGCCAACGTATATGAAAAACATAATCAGTGTTACTTTTTTTAGTTCTCCTTTTTTCTCTTCATCATCTAATGTTCAAATATGTATTATTAGTGTCTGTATAAAATCCTAATGATATTTAGGTTGTGAGTACTTCAGATAAAGTAATTTGAGTAAATATATTACTCAGGCTCATATTTCTCCCTATCATGTCGCTCATAATATCCTTGAATTCTGTCCCCCATTAAGTATGTTGTCTCGTTCAAATTTTTCTACTACAAGCCACTTACACCTTGTATATTCTGGGGTTTATTCCTTAGCTTCTCTAAAAAGACGTATGAGCTCAGTTCAAATACCACGACGATCATATTTACTAGTTTCTGGTAGTATTGCTTTCTTTGAGCTAGATGGTTTAATTAGTTGACTCTCGTTATCATTTTAGATCCTACTAGCACTTCTAACCTTTATGACTAGTTTTCATAGGCTTTGTTATTCATTATGTTCTCTAACTGGTTCGTTTGATTAAACTGATTAAGAAATCAGTTGACTTACCCATCTTGGATTGATATTATTTATTTATTTATTTAAACACATATATATTGGCACAAAAGGGCACCAGATACATATGCGCCATATTTAAATCGATACTGATTGCAGATTGACATAAGTCCCGTGTTTTTCGGAATTTTTTTTCATTATGAATCATCTGTCTAAAGTCTTTATATTTTCAAAATTGAATTCGTATCTGTATTCGTTTGAATGTATTGCTGTAAGGGATCACGTAACTCCTTTCACTGTTAATGTGTTCGTTTATGTATGAGGAAAGTGGAAGTTAATTTTGTCTAGTGTAGCTCATCTTGCAATTGATGTAGCTTGTTTTGCGTTTCTTTTGCTGCTGTATTTGTCTTCATAAGACGAGATGTAGTGATCATATAAATGCATAAGTATTTATCATGTACAATACATTGGTTTGTCATTTGATTTCCAAAGATGATTTCGTAAGAGTATGTCACTTTTCTAGACATCTTTTAGTAAAGTTGTGCGAGTAGTCATTGCACCTGCTTCAGTCTGGGCACCTGGGCAGTATCACAGCCCTCAAGCAAATCGAATGAGATTTGTATGGCGCATATTTATCTGGTGCTTCTTTGTATCAATATTTATGTGTTTAAATAAATAATAAATAAAATAGTCATTTTTGTAGGTTGTAAACACAAAAGGTGGCGAGACTATAGTTTGTGGACGATCTGTTAACCATGTTGAAATGATCTTAAGAAGATCCAACCATTCACTACGAACTTAGATCTCACTGGTTCGTCCGTAAATTGTAATCTTGCTTAGGACAACATTTTTTTTTGTATTAATAGTGAACTTTGGCTTATCCTAATTGTCTCTTCAGTCGTTATTAACATAGAGCTTGGGACAGATATGTATTACCTCAAGTCATCATACCACATTAGTACAACGAGTTCAAAATAACAAGATGGATTGCAAAACAGATCGAAATAATGTAGCTCCAATGATAACGGAAAAGATTAAATATTGATGAAGCGCTTCGAAAAGATAGTGGAAAGCAGCGTATCGAGGAATATTAAGATTCAAGATTGAGATGTGAGTACATTGTGGCTGATCCTAACTCAAGTCACTCAGCTTCTCCAACCAATAATCGTGGTTACGATGCCGACCACAATCACATAATCCACATCTACCACCATGGCTCAGACCAATAGTCACTGACTTCGTGAACCAATGCCATGTTTTGGTTCAGTCGCTCCTTGCTTGCTCCCGACCTACTTTCACACCCGCAAGCATTACCCATTAAGCTAGAGTGTGCCTAAAAATGCGTAACATTTTGTATTTCATGAGGTTATTGCCGTTGTATCGTTTTCGATGATGTAATACAGTTTTAATAACCTGACCACAAGTATCGCTTAAAATGTTTTTTTTTAAATTTTTGTTTTCGTTTCTAACAGCTTATCACTCTGTCTTCTTTTTTTTCAAATCTTTCAGTTACTTCTTAAACCGCCATGTCATCAACATTGGATCATTTGAAAAAACATACTATTATCGTAGCGGACACTGGAGACTTTAATTGTATGTTATCAATCTTGTGATTTAACAAAAACTCTCATTTCCACTTTATTATTGTTATTTACAGCTATCAGAAAGTATTTACCAGTTGATTCAACAACAAATCCATCCCTAATTTTATCTGCATGCAAATTACCACAATATTCACAACTGTTAGATTCAGCAATTCAATATGCCAATAAACAAAAACAGTGTGTTTGTTTTCTGTTGTCAATGTCAATGAATTTTTTTAGAACATTAAATGAACAAATTGAATTAGCGTTAGAAAGAATATTTGTATTATTCGGTTGCGAAATTTTGAAAATTGTACCAGGACGTGTATCTACTGAAGTGGATGCTCGGTAAAAGAAAATTAAAAAAATGTTTTATCTATTCTTATCTTACATCTTGCAGTTATTCATTCAATGTACAAAAGCAAGTAGAAGTAGCTTGTCGTCTGATTTCAATGTATGAAGAATTAGGATTCTCTAAGGAACGTGTACTTATTAAATTAAGTTCTACATGGGAAGGTATAAAAGCCGCAAAAATATTAGAATCTCAATATGGTATCCATTGTAATTTAACATTAATGTTTTCATTTTATCAGGTAATTAAAAGAAGGTATGATTTCAAAGTTATGTCTATTTTGTAGCATTTTTTGTAAAATATCTTACAAATTTTCTTATTAATTGATACTTTTCACGTTTCACCGATGAGTACATGACTTTTTTCATTTTCGCTGCTTACGAATATCTTCCATTCAGTTCTCTTTTTGAATAATAACCAGTAACTTTTCAAATATATAGTTTAGTAAAAACATGCATAGAAATCTGTATAAAGAGACCCTTCTCGTGGTTCTTTTCACACATCTATCACGATCGATTTATAAATATTCATAAGTATAATTAATGATGGTTCTGAAAAAATGTTCTCTACTGAAATGTATCAAAATCCAGCGAAGAAAAATTTTCTTTTCGACGAAATCATTTACTTAAGCTGTACATTCATATATATATAGTTATATGGAAACTATATGTTTATAGAAGGCTAGGAAAGATTGCATTATGAATTGATTCGAGAATAAATAACAAATGAGGTTACGTACTAATGAAGGGGTAAGGAAGGAAATAATATATGGGTCAGATAGTAGTCTTATTGACAGATATGAAAAGCGACAAAAACAAAGATCATAATAATAGACTGAATTATAATCAAGAAAACTTGTATAAGGGAATGATAATAACTGTCTAGAGTTAAGAATGTAAAACAGTGATTTAAAAAAATTCCATAATAATCAAAGTGCAGAAAAAACAACAACCAGAAACATACCCATTAAGAAAATTAGGGCCAAGAAAGGATGATTGGTTGGACAAATTGTTTCTGCACGCAAAGTTCAGACTGGAGTTCGTGAATTGCCAATAACTCAGCAGTGCATAAAATATTGATTAGACTCACTTTCGATCCGGTTCCTTTGACTCTGTAGATTGCTTTAAAGGAAGAGTCCTTTGAAGCGATATGTCCACAGTTGATTAAATGCTCCTGTATCGAACTAGTAATTTTTTTACATTCTTCTTTTAAGAGCCAAGGCGGATAGTGTTCTGAGATGCGTTTGGACAGTGATCACTTTGTGCGGCTTTTGTAACGTGCCCCACATGAGCAAGTAAATTTATAGATACACATCGATGTGGCCCATAGCAGAAGTTTATGCTTAACACATCCCAGAATGGTAGGCCATCTAGAGAAAACAATTCGAAGCTTAGCTGTGTAGAATGTTTTATTGAACGATTTTAGAATCCGTTTATTTAGGATTTCAGCAGCAGTGTCTCCTTTAAATTCCATATTCATGAACAAAGTTTTCTTCTGTACTGTCGAAGCTATTTCATGACGAAGTCTAGGTGTTAAGTTGCTATCGAGGGACCTAGGTGGATAACCATTTCTGATTAGGGACTGTCGAAGATGAAATAGTTCTTCATCTATTGTGTTGCACAAAACGATCACTCTCCAAACGCACCTCAAAACACTATCTGCCTTGGCTCTTAAAAGGAGAATGTAAAAAATTACATCCATTCAAAAATAGCTTTGACTAGTACAAAAGCTATATATTCAAATTTTCTAAAAGTGAGATCGAAACATCGTCTACACATATATGTATGTATACTTGTATCGAGATGTATATGTACATAATTAAATATCACATTGTAACGTGTAGTACTATGTCAAACCGACATGGGTTATTCTAGCTTCTGGACAGATCGATTTATTCATTTATCTCAAATCACATTTTGACCCTGTCAATTATTCGCTTATTAACCTTGACTGCTGGTATATGAGGCTACGTGTGTTAAGATGGTGAAGATTTGTAGCTCAGGTGGATAATTTTGATGAGGTTTTATTCTCTGAGCTAGATGTTAGAAGTTTGTGAAGTTTGTGCTGATGATGTTGTTCAGAAGAACGACGAAAGCTCCACAACCAAACCGTATGGTTATGTGTGCGCATTGCTTATCCTACTCATGACATGTCTATAGCTTATTTTTTTCTGACTATAAATATTGAGTTACGCTCACTCGCCTTCTCCGCTCACCTTCGCTTTTGCACATCCTATTACAAATGTTTGTCTGGATAAACGTATGCTTGAAATAAATTTCTCTAACACAACCAATATTTGACTTCTTATTACCGCCGTCACATACGGGGTTCGTCTGGGGGTAATATACAGAGTTAAATGGAAGATTTGTATTCATAGCATATTCGTGCATTCATCCAAATCGGAGTCAGATTAGCTGGCCACAAAAGAATAGTTGGGTTTTTTTGGAGAATGTTCGTTTTGTTTGTAAGTTTTTATTTATTTCACCCATATATTTTGATAATTATATTGGAATAGTTCTTTTTTAAAAATTAATTTCATAGGCTATCGCTTGTGCTCAAGCTAATGTTACATTAATTTCACCATTTGTTGGACGTGTACTGGATTGGTATATAGCTAAACATGGTAAGAAAGAATATACTAGACATGATGATCCTGGTGTTAAATTGGTTACTCGTATCTATAATTACTATAAAGTCCATGGTTATAAAACACAGGTGAGTCAGTGAGTTTTTATTTCAAAATAGTTATAAATATATATGCAGACTAAGATGTTTGAGCTAGTGAAGCTACCTGATTCTTTAAAATGATGTAGACAAAGTGGGGGTCCGAATCCATAACTTAGTAATCAAGAATTGGGTAAAATTGTTGTATAAAGCATTTTGTTGAAGCTAAAGGTAATTCTCATAATAAGTTAATACTATCTAGTAAGCTTTTAAATTGAATATAGAGATAACTCGTTTCCCACTTAGATTAACCCAAAGCTATTAAGTTCATGGATTAATTCAAGTGGGAAACGAATTATCTCTATATTCAATTTAAAAGCTTACTAGATAATATTGACTTAGTATGAGAATTAATCCAAAGCTATTGAGTTCATGGTAAGCCCTTGAATGCCCTCTCAGAGCCGAGAGTGGGGATGGCTCACCCTCTCGAAATGCTCTCACACAGCCTCTGACAGGGAAGTCCTACTCACTGCCTTCTCATGGCACTACTGTTGTTTACCAAATTGAGAGAACGAAAAGCGAATGTCCGGCACTTTAACCGAGTTGGTGGGCACAGAAAGTCCATCTAGGGGAGTTGGAAAACCCTGATTCCAAACCAATGGTGCTCTAGGATCCCGAAGAAACAAATGGCGTATGAACCAATCGTTGATCACCGGCTACCATGGGACTGCATCTTCTCATGATGCTCCACTTCCTTGTGGATCAGATCTTTAGGCCAAAGGCTTGAAGTGTGACCCCCTAAGAAAATCACCTGCTTTAGTCTGGGTACCCGGGCAATATCGTAGCCCCCACACAATTAAATGAAATGACAATTTTTTTGTGTGGCGCATATATATCTGGTTCTCCTTTGTACCAATATTTATGTGTTCAAATAAATAGTTCATGGTAAAATATGAAAATCTTGAATTTCGTTGGATCTCAAACTGAAACCCAGTGGATGTTCAGCTTCACATCAAAAATAACATAAAAAATAGGAAACCTTGAAAAATGTAGATTAAAACAGAATAATACAGTGTTTGACTAGAACGACCGTTGAACTTACGATGAAGAAATTCCTCTTTATCAGAAATCTGTTGATAAGATCTACTACTTGGTCTAATTATTCGGATGGATGATCGAAAATCACATCAGTACTTCCTCTATATGTGATAACTATGTAACCAACACGATGCTACTTTTTAGGTATACACAAACTTATGAATATTCGATATGAATGAACAGACCGTTAAATGCTAGTCTGGTTTTCGGAAGTGGCATCGACCTTATGACTTCTGAAGAATTGTAGCTTTCACCATGAGGCATCATCACTCTTTGATATGAAGACACTTCAACTCCTAGGGCAGAGATTAAATTGTTTGAATGATCTCTGGCTGTAGTTTTATAGCATGGTTCTTTTTTACGGGATGCGGTCGCTAACCGCTTGCCTGACCCTCCTCTCTTACCTTGGGCTTGGGATCATCAGTAACCTTAGAATGGCTCAAGGCAGAACAAACGACACATGTCCCATTTTATTTACTTTTGCGCCAACTAAACATACCCTGTAAGATTCAGCTCACTTACTAAGTACTAATTTGATGCAGTCGACTATACATCGACATTGCTTTTTGGGAGGAATAGCCAGACCGAAATAAGTGTTGCATACTTTTAATCCGCGATCTGTTGAGTGGAAGCTAAGTGCCTAACTTAACTTTCGCACAATCGCTTTTCGTCCTCTCAATGTCGTAAATAACACTTCTTCCGCGAGAAGACAGTGAGTAGGACTTCCCTGACAGTAACTATATACACGTGGTCATGTGAGAGCATTTCAAGGGGGCGAGCGAACTTTCTCCACACTCGACCGTATCAGGGCATTTGGGGGAGAGTCACTACTAGTGAATTACGATAAGCTTTGAAGATTATTGAATGGTGTAATTTTCCATCATAGAATAACTTTAACTAACTAGTGACCTCTTAGCTGACATACAGAGTTATTTGGTTTATTTAAAGAAAATATAGTAAATGGAACAATATCTAGTTAGGTCATGGTTATGTAATCCATAAATTCAATCAATCTATTATACATCTACTATTTGTTTGGATTAGTTCATGTTAACTTATTAAGTTTGCTAGATATCTAGTAATAATGATGGTAATTTTATTATTAGAAATCGATTAATTATCAATAATATGTGCTAGTTATCCTTTACTTTCGTTTATATTCAATATTTTGGTACCATAATTTAATCAATACTATATTGTGCTTCGGTCAACATATCACAGTTATATTGTATTGTATTTTTTGGAAGGGTCTCATAGAGATTAGTTTAATTTGTAAGTTGTATTTATTACAGATTGGTTTCTATTAAAGCTCAGTCAAAAATCAGGGAGTACTAGATAGTTGTTTCTTCCTAATATAAGTCTGTTCAACGATGCTCTTTTAAGACCTTATCATGGACTAAACCTATAACCTTTGATTCTTTCAGCTCCAGTCAGTCAGTCAGCTACAACGTAGTACCGGGCACATTTATGTATTGGTGCAAGTTGCCATACCTCGTTAGCACAAGAAGATTAACACCGGGTTCATAGAAGGAGTTAATTTAGTGGTGGTAGTATATAAAAGAAAGGTTGTATATAAGGATATAGTATAGGAAGGAAGAAAGTTATGAAGCTATTTTAATCTTAAGGTTTAAGGGAAGAGAAAGAGTGTGTACACTTAAGCCATTGTGATCGATTCTGAGCCATGTCACCTAGAGTCTCCAACCATTGGTTACGATAGTCACGCGGACCCCAACCAGGTAGTCTGAATCTTTCAGCTAATATTTAACGATTGAAACAACTGAGTCGGCTTACGGTAACTAGGGTGGTATAGTTGTCCAGTGCTCCTTGGTTTTCAATTAAAGTCAATCTCCAATGAACGCAGTTTGCAAACTACTGTATTACATTTGGCAAGAAAGTATGTATATAAACATGTAAATCAAATTAACTAGAGTTATCCTTCGAAAATAATAAATTTCATGTTGATTAAATCCTAAATACTAACAAAATAAAGTCAATAGTAAAGTTCGTATAGGTTCGTACAAGAAGAGGTAAGAAATATCATATCACTTAAGATAAGACTAAGAACCGATCATCCTTATTGTGTAATATGGCAAATAAATAAGATTGCATGTACCTCCTTTGTACACAGTCAGTCACAACGTATAACTTCGTACCTACGTACATCAGTTCGAGTTGCCATACCACATTAGCACAGAGATGCAGTTGTCGATTCAAATCCCATAGTGGTAGAAGTATTAAGAGTATAAGCATTATGTGAATGATTAGGGTTTGAAGATGTTATCCAAGGAATATAATACAGTGAAATAAGTTTGGAAAGAGAAAAAGGGTAGGGACATGAAGAATTCAGAAGATTAGAATTTGGTAGAACACAAAGAGTGGATGCACCTTCGCCATTGCAAACGATTTTGAGCCATGTCATTCAAGGTCTCTAACTATCGCATGCTATCATCTCGCGAATCCCAACCAGGTAGTCTACACCTACCAACATGGTTCAGTCCAATTATCAGTGACTTCATGGATTTGTGCCATGTTTTGGTCTGGCCGCCCTTAGCTTTCTTCCAACTTACCCGACCGTTGCTGCTACCTTGACGCGGTGGTCGGGCTTGCCTATCGTGATGAACCAATCGAGCTATGCTGGCTGGAACAATCGTTCCTCGAGGTCCTACCATGCCAGACAGGTCGGTTGAAGAGCGGTGAGACTAAAAGCAGCAATCCCAAGGTCCGAAGGCGAAGTCGTACTGCTGACTGTACAGAGGTGTGACGGCAGTAAGGTGTTTCCTTCAGACAACCAGCATAACAGCGATGCTGCCTTCCCATAAGGAGGGGTGGGGTTGGAAAAGGTCGACCCTAAAAATGCACACCTCGCCTTATCCCACGGATTTCCGTCTCCGGCGGTAAGGTCCTTTGAAGAACGGAGCTAACACTTCAAAAATCCCCTACAAAAAGGCCGTGCATGACTGGTCTCAAGCAGTTGTCCCTTAGGCACTGCGGTCACGTTCCCAGGTCGTTAAGACCAACACTGATCCAACTTCGTTTTCAGATCCCTCAAGAAATACCCTTCCACGGTGTGGGCAGCCGGGAAGTGATATTAGCCCTCATACCCGTAACAGCACACGAGACCAAGTCGGTCACTTTCAAAACCTTCCTTTGTACGCATATGTAAGGTTTCTTCGGATTGGCAACAATTTTGTCCGCTATTTAGAGTTGGCGTAATCATGCTCTATTTGGGAAACTGCTGAATGCGCATCTTCATTTTCGGTATTGTCTGTTTTCAAATAAATTGCTATGAATGATACCGATAACAGAAATCGTAACACTTTTCCCCAACCATGTTAACTATCACATTTTATTATAATTAATTGTGTGTGTAGCGTTTTTGACTAACGTCAACTGGATTGCTTTTTACAATCAGACAGATAGAAGGAGCATTTAATAGCTGCTTTTTTCCAATGAGAATGCTTATTCGGTGGAATTGAACTATATTAAGATTAAGACACGTATTGTTAACATTTGTAATTGTGTCATATCAAGAATTAACTGAAATGTAAAAATATGGTTCATTAGATTTTAGCCTATTAGTTCAGTGTGATTGTGGTTACCTCTACGGAATCTAATCGCCGCGGTTGTAATCCTCGATTAGATTATAAGTGTACGCCTTTGAAAAGTCCTAAATTAGAACAAAATAACTTCAATGTTAAACGATAATCATTAATGAGTAGTGAAAAATTAACTTGACAATCAAAAACAAATATTCTGAGTACCATTTCAATCAGTATTACTTTGTAATTGGAATGTGGTAAGACAAAAGATAATCACATCCATTATAATTAGTGCATTAGAAAAGAAACTAATTAAGAACTTTCTAGAGCAATCAAGAGATTACGCAATCGTTGTAAATAAATGCTAAATTCGTCCCATATCCTTATATACAACCTTTCTTTTATATATTACCACCATTAAATTAACTACTTCTATGAATCCGGTGTTCATCTTGTTGTGCTAACGAGGTATGACAACTTTGACCGATGTATATGTGTGCCTAGTCGTACGTTGCAGCTGACTGACTGAAGTTGTTTTACTTGAACATCACGTTTATCTTACAACTCATCGTGCAACTGTTTTGTTGTAAATAGAGGGTGTTATCGAGTGCCCAATAGAGTCATTTTTTAACAGTTGAATTCTAAGTTAGACCACCATTGAAAACCTGGAAGCATTGGACGGCCGTGTCGTTCTAGAATGGGGAATTTTCAGAAGTTCTGATCCACGACCTCTCACATGGGACTTGAACCCAGAACCTCCGGTCGCACGTGAATGCCTAACCTCTAGATTACAGAGTCGGTATCCAACGGTGTTGATATCTAACTTCAATCTCTCCACCCTATCACTCTTCGTCCATTGTCTGGGGTGGATAACTGTCTCACACATGACACGGATTGGGCTCCTCTTGTCACGACATCTCACCAGAACCCCAGGAAATCCATCTTTAATCTAGTCACCAGTGAACGCATAGTTCTTATCAGTATGGGGACTTGTATAGATTTTATTATTTTTTAACAGTTCAGTTCGCGATTTAATCTAAGCTTTCAGGTTTTCAGTGATGGTCTAACTTTGAAAATACTACAATCACCAGAAATCCCCATACTGAGAACTGTTTTTATTAGAGCAGCTCATTTGTTCATTAATTCACGAGTATTATAACTCAAGTATAAACTGAAATACACTAGTCATTTAAATCAAGATGTAACAAAATTTACAATAATGCTAGTTGGTTAATCAAAAGTCTGTATAACTAAAGATTATATCATTTACATTGTCTTTGTAATTTACGACGTAATTAAAGTGTAACCATTGAAAATGATACATATGTACTTGGATATAACCTATGTGTTATTGATTCAATAATCTTTATCTCTTTTGAGCACCTACAACTTTGACAACAAGATCAATCATTAGAACATTTAGATCGTATGATAAACATGTAACATTCTACACCATTAAATGGAATAAGTATTATGCAACACCAATTAGATATGGTATGCCTGGCAGCAAAAGGTTGATTAGAACAGAAATACAAACAAAGAGTAATTGTAATAACAATAGAAATTATGGAACAATGAAGTTGATTGGAGACAACTGATGAGTAATGTGCAAATGAAGTATTGAATGTATGGTTTTCATATTTTACCAAGACACTAATTTTTTACTAACTAATTAAGACTGTTCTTCCTTACCTGAGTGTATGATCACTACAAAGTACCGCATAATAAAATGAACATTCTTTCAGAAGATTATAATCAATTATCAGTATGGGGTTGTAGAGTTTATTATGTTTTTGATTGTGATCATGAACTCATTGGAGATAAACCACAGTGGAAAATCTGGAAGCACTGGACGACCGTTTCGTCGTATTATGGGACTCCTTAACAGTGCGCATCCACGATCTCGGTCACGGGGTTAGAACTCAGGACCTTCGGTCTCATGCGTGAACCCTTAGCCTTTATTTAAATATTCCCCTATTCTATTTGTTTAATTTTTTGAAAAAAAGTTTTACATCTTAACTGACATACTTTTATAGATGTATAATTTTCATTTCATCATTGAAAACATAAAGTTCATCAACGAAGAGTCCTATTTCCAAAAAATCCTAATTTAAGACTGTACAAGCAATATATATTTATATGTTTATGTATTTATTTAAACACATAAATATTGGTATAAGGAAGCACCAGATATATATGCGCCTCACAAATCTCATTTGATTTGTGTGAGGGCTGTGATACTGCCCAGGTGCCCAGACTGAAGCAGTTGGTTTTCTTAGGGGGCCACACCAGGAGCGTTTGACCGAAAGATCTGATCCACAAGGCAGTGGGGCATCGTAAGGAGATGCATTCTCATGCTAGCCGGTGACCAGCGATTGGTTCATACACCATTTCTTCCTTCAGTATACTGGAGCCCATGTGCACCATTGTTTCGGTATGAGGGTTTTCCAACTCCCCTAGATGGAGTTTCCGTGTCCACCAACCCGGTTAAAGCGTCGGACATTCGCTTTCGTCTTCTCAATTCCGTATACAACACCCCATTGGTGAGAAGGCAGTGGGTAGGACATCCCTGACAGAGGCTGTATTTGTGTCGCCATATGAGAGCATTTGGAGAGGGAGAGCGGACTCTCCCCACTCTCGGCCATACCAGGGGTATTTGTATATAATCTCTTGGATATTCATTGCGTGCGGACAATATGACAAATGAATAAACGTGGTGATGCAATTAAAAAGGTTATGATAATGGATTACGTAATAACAATAGTAATAGTAGAAAAGACCTTGTAAAAATTAGCAAGTTAGCAACGGATTATAACATGAATGGAGTAAGATAATTAAAAAATGTTTGGTTACAATAATAATTGGTATTATAAAGGGGTTAAATATATTGAATTCATGGAATAAAATCATAGGAGTATGAGCAATAATTAAAGAGAGGGGAGAATATATCCAAATACGAAATAAAATAATAGTTTAAAGTGATTGTAAAGATAAGGATAAGACGTATTTTTTTTGTGCACACAGTTCGGGCTTCATCTCATGAATGACAAAAGCTTCCATCGTTTTAAAGAGTTGAATACGAAAATTCCTAGGTGGATTTAGACAAGCTGTGTAAACAACTTTTCAAATCAACCAATGAATCAGTGAAATCAGTTAGCTACAACATAGGAATAGGCACATATATACATCAGCCAAAGTTGCCATATCTTATTAACACAAGATGAACACCAAATTCATAGAAACGGTTACTTCAATGGTAATGGAGTTTATTCTTATTTATTTATTTAAACACATAAATATTGATACAAGGAAGCACCAGATAAATATGCGCCTCACAAATCTCATTCGATTTGTGTGAGGGCTGTGATACTGCCCAGGTGCCCAGACTGAAGCAGGTGGTTTTCTTTGGGGGGCGACACCCGGAGCCTTTGACCGAAAGGTCTAGTCCACAAGGCAGTGGAGCATCGTAAGGAGATGCAGTCCCATGGTATCCGGTGACCAACAATTGGTTCATACGCCATTCGTTCTTTCAGGATACTGGAGCCCATGTGCACCATTGGTTTGTAATCAGGGTTTTCCAACTCCCCTAGGTGTGCTTTCCGTGCCCACCAACCTGGTTAAAGCTCCGGACATTCGGTTTTCGTCTTCTCGATTCCGTAAACAACACCCTGGTGCGAGAAGGAAGTGAGTAGGACTTCCCTGACATAGGCTATATATTTGCGTGGCCATGTGATAGTATTTGGAGAGGGAGAACGGACTCTCCTCGCTCTCGGCCGTACCAAGGCATTTGGGGGCAACTATTTCGAATGCTGGTAATGGAGTGATTGGAATCGGTCAAATATTCAACGATAAGACTTCTAATTGTTTTTCCTCTCATCCTTATAGAATAGTTTAAAACTACACAATATTAAATGTAGAAATTGCGACTGAAATTCAATCAATTTCAACGCTTTGTTCGATAATTAGGTCTAAACTATTTCAGGCCTATTTTAATCGAAATCACTATTACCAATGAATATGTATAAGGTATACATACAATAAGATCTCACTAAAAGTTTGTTCATTTTATGTATAGTCAGGTCAAGAGACAATTTGTTGTAGAAACGTTTCTTTATTGTGTAAAAAATGTATGTGTCTGTGTATGTATTTGTATGTTATTGAGACTAAAGTAAATGAATACCTTTAATTGAGTGGTTGTTTGAATCTTCCCAATTGATGTTAAGAATTGCAATTGATCAGTCTCTTTTGATATATGTTCATCCTGTGCTGATTTCTTCGATATTGTCAGTAAGCCACAAGCATTTTAAGTACATATAGATGGTGGCTAGCAGTGAAATCTAGAACGTGCGTTTTGTCTTATTATTTTAAACTTTTAGGCTCAATGTGGTTGCATTTCAGAGTTGATGTTTACTCCAGGACTTAAAGCTAGTACATTTAACTCCAAATACCATCGCTTTACCCACGTAGCTACTGAGTCCAAATGAACACTGGTTTTTGCAATGAGTTGAATTTCCAGGAGTGAATATCGACTCTAGGATGCAGGCACATCAAGCTGACTGATCCCAAAAAGTAAGAAACACGCGTCGTGAATTCCACTGCTAGCTACCATTTATCTGGGTTTGTGGATATGGAAGAGGATAGAACCAAGGGGAGTTGGAAAACCCTGACTCCGAAACAATGGTAAACATGGGCTCCAGAATCCTAAGGAACAAACGGTGTATAGACCAATCATTGGTCACCGGCTACTATCAGACCGCTTTCAAGAGTATGAATAGATAATCCAAACCGAAAAATACAGTGTTAGTCTATAGGATTGTTGACTCTCGAACCGATCATATTGGAGGATACA
Source organism: Schistosoma mansoni (assembly GCF_000237925.1). Lineage (NCBI taxonomy): Eukaryota > Metazoa > Platyhelminthes > Trematoda > Strigeidida > Schistosomatidae > Schistosoma > Schistosoma mansoni. The sequence goes on from NW_017386047.1 coordinate 683,602, forward strand.
GTTTATTTAGCTGCAGTCGTTATGTGACGTTAAACAGTCTGAAATCTGTTACTATAGATTAGATGTATTTACCTTTTCATCGCCTAATTTTTCACCACTTCTATTCAAATAGCATATTCATTGTTCAATCTTTTTATTCATCATTAATATTAAAATTTTGTTAGTTTGTTTTACTTTATTCTCATCTTGTGTTAATTTCATCATATGACAACTTATTTTAACGCATATTTATAGGGTGCTCTATATTAGTTATAAGTTGTCTTTTTAATAGTTGAAATCATGAGTCAATTGAAGCTAGACCACCATGGAAAACCTGGAAGCACTGGATGGCCGTTTTGTCCTATTATGGGACTCCTCAGCAGTGCGCATCCACGATCCCGCCTTGCGAGCGAGGTTCGAACCCAGGACTTACCAGTCTCGAGACAGAGCACTTAACCGTTAGACCACTAAGCCGGCATCCAACGGTTGTTGTCTATTGTTCGACACATTAGTTAACAGCTATTTAATGACCAATCAGTGTAAGAAAGTTTCTGTAATTTTAAATTACCTAAAAATGTATTCACTATGGTAACTGAATGTGTATTATTATTATTATAGTTATTCCTTAGAATTCACCTTTTATTCTTGTCGAATTTACCAAGTTAAAATGATCATTTTGGCATTAACAAATCAGTCAGTCAGTTAGCTACAACATAGGATCAGGTACATATATACATCAATCCAAATTGCAACACCTGATAAGCACAACAAAATGAACACATCGAATTCATGGAAGAAGTTACTTCAATGGTAGTAATCTATAAAAGAATGATTGTGTATAAACATTTTAATTGATATGTAAAATGATCATTGCTTACTTAGTTGATTTATAAATGACTTATAGTCTATATGAAATATTTTTTCTTCATATGAACAGTTGTTCCTTTTGACTTCATATTGTTGTTGTTGTTGTTGTCGTCGTCGTCGTCGTCGTCGTTTTTTTTCTTTCTAATGACTTTTACGTCAATTCATTTGACAATTCTCATAGTTATCATTATCACTACTAAGTGTACATACAAAAAATCATACTGATAATACCTTTCTATAATAAATCTTTCTAAAGTTGAATAACCAATAGTATAAGTGCATAACAAAAAGAGACATACAGCAATAGAAAATCATGGACATATATAAACTCGTACAAAAATCCTTTTCATACAAAATGGTTTGTTTTGATGTTTTATATTCATTTATGTTTAAGGCGTTAATGAAGTTAGATATTAATTGATACACTGTAAATTGGTCAGTCAGTCAGTCACAACGTAGAACTTCGTACGTACGTACGTACATCAGTTCGAGTTACCATACCACATTAACACAGAGATTCATCTGTCGATTCAAATCCCATAGTGGTAGAAGTAGTAAGAGCATAAGTATTATGTAAAAGATTACGGCTTGAAGATGTTATTGAAGGAGTATAATCTAACAAAATAAATTTGGAAAGAGAAGGAAGATAGAGAGAAGATTAGAATTTGGTAGAACACAAAGACTGGATGCACCTTCGCCATTGCAAACAATTTTGAGCCATGTCATTCAAGGTCTCTAACCATCGATTGCTATCATCTCGCGAATCCCAACCAGGTAGTGTACACCTACCAACATGGTTCAGTCCAATTGTCAGTGACTTCATGGATTTGTGCCACGTTTTGGTTTGGCCGCTCCTAGCTTCCAACCTACTCCTACACCATAAAACATTGCACGTTGGGGCAGTCGGTAGTTGGGCATACGTAACACATGTCCAAGCCATCTCAACTGATGAAGTTACCCTACTTCATCAATCGATTTGGCATCCTTACCTAATACCCGTTTCCTAACAACTGGAAATTGGTTGATAGGATTCAATCAGGAAACATAGGAATTATTTTTTTTACTGAAGGTCAGACATCGCTTAAATGATCATCCTAGCGATAATACTTCCATCTATACAAGACGTTTTTTTAAATATTATTGTTGGTTTTTAATGTTTATTTTAGATAATGGGTGCTTCATTTAGAAATGTTGAACAAATTCTTGGTTTAGTTGGATGTGATTTATTAACAATAGCACCTAGTCTATTGGAAGAATTAAGTAAAATGTCAGAAGAGCCCAGCGTATGCTTGTCTATAGATAAAGGTAAATAAATTTTTAATTTGTTTTTATTTGGTTATGAATCCAAACTCTGTTCCACTCTTGTTTTGATAATTATATAATATTTTTAATTGTTTCACTAGGACAAAATGTGGTTTGAAGCTGAACTGCTTTACACAAGTTACTTGATTTGTGTGTGGGTTGTGATACTGCTCGGGTGCCCAAACCGCAAAGTAGGTGGTTTTCATAAAGAGATTAACCCGGAGCCTTCAACCTAAAAATCTGATCCACAAGGCAGTTGAGCAACTTTAGGAGATGTGGTCACATGGTAGTCGGTGGCCAACGATTGGTCCATACACCATTTGTTCCTTAGGATTCTGGAGCCCATGTGCACCATTGTTTCGGAACCAGGGTGTAGCTGTATATAATACCCCAAAATCAATAGCTTTTTAAGTGTTCGACATTGAATGCTGACCACATTAGTTTTAGTGGACTTGTTTAGCTGAAGGCTTTCGGTCATGCATCCGCACCAGATCACGTTACAGCACAGCCTGGGAAACATCTCCTACGATCACTAGCTAGATTAGATCAATCGCTTCTCCATATATTAATAACGCATCAAATATATCTTCCAACCTCTTCGCTCCTGACTTTTGATTTTAACTGGGTGGGCACGATTCAATTATAAAAGGTGTTACTGGTTAATAGTTGTCAAACTACAATACTGGTGGTATCTTCAAGGGTTTTCCAACTCCCCTACGTGGATCCTCCATATGCACAAACTCAGTTAAAGCACTGTGCATTCGCCTAATATATAATATACTCAAATACTACTAGTTAGTACTGAGTTGTGTTTAGATTTTTCACTTCTATCGCTCATGTCATAGAAATACCGCACTCATCTAACTGGGTTATCTTTGAGAGAGATACTACAATGTTTCATGCACCATCTAAAACAGACGTCATCAATACTCGACTATATATACAGTGAATGATAAGTGTGAGTTTTATACATACGTACATATACTTAGTGTTATCCATGAATGTTAGTTTAAATTGTGTTCTAACCGAAAAAAAGATCTCACACGAACTAGAGAACAAATGTGAATATACCACATGTAACACAGACACTTCAATCGATGTTTATGCTTAGTTTTTTTTAGACTAAACCTTTTTTTCCCATGTCGGTTGATCTCATACTGATGCGAAATGTATGAACTTATGTCAACATGTATATGTAAGAATTGATATCGACCGGAAAACTACCATATATCTAGAAATTTTATTACTATTATAATTATTATTTAAACATAAATATTGGTACAGGAAGGCACCAGATGTATATGCGCTACACAAATCTCATTTGATTTCTGTGAAGGCTTTGATATTACCAGGGTGTCCAAACCGTAGCAAGTGGTTTTCTTAGGGAGCCACACCCAGAGCCTTTGACCGAAAGATCTGATCCACAAGGCAGTGGAGCATCGTAAAGAGACGCAGTCCAATGGTATCCGGTGACCGACGATATGTCCATACGCCATTTGTTCCTTCAGGATCCTGGAGCCCATGTGCACCATTGGTTTGTAATCAGGGTTTTCCAACTCCCCTAGGTGTGCTTTCCGTGCCCACCAACCTGGTTAAAGCTCCGGACATTCGGTTTTCGTCTTCTCGATTCCGTAAACAACACCCTGGTGCGAGAAGGAAGTGAGTAGGACTTCCCTGACATAGGCTATATATTTGCGTGGCCATGTGATAGTATTTGGAGAGGGAGAACGGACTCTCCCCACCCTCGGCCGTACCAGGGCATTTGGGGGCACAACAAACAAAAATACACTGATGAAATTTTTTCTGCATTATTCCTGTTATATTCACTTGAATTGAATATGCTTCATTTAAGTGGATTAATGTTTATTGATCAATGATGATTTTTTTTTATTATAACAAACAAAACACCCAGCTCAAACCTCTTGTGATCATTCTTATCAATCGGATGAATATTTAACTGAAGAAGAATTTCGTTGGCAAATGAATGAAGATGAAATGGCTAATGATAAATTAGCAGATGGTATACGACGTTTTGCTAAAGATGCTTTATTATTAGAAGATTTAATTAAAACACGTATACAACAACAACAACAACAATCATGATAAAAATCATCATCTCATAGATTGCATGTTTGTGTGTGTGTGTGTGAATCAAATTGAATTCTGTTGTTTTGTATACGTGGTCATTTTCAATCCGATCGTCTTGACTTTCATTAAATTGCAAAAATTCTTCATTTCTCCGTGATTCAGTTCATTCATGAACATGCTTTACGTTTATTAGCATAAAGTAATTTATTAAAATTCATTACTTCTTAATGATTACGTTCTCATTCTTTTTAAAGATCAAAGTCTTATGTAGGGTCATTGTGAATTAGATCTTGGGATTTATTTGTTTATTCGGACACAAATGAGCACCGAATACATATGCGTCACACAGGTCACTTGATTTATGAGTGAACTGTGATACTTCCTGGTTGCCCACACCGAACGAGGTGGTTCTCTTAAGGGGCCACACCCAGAGCCTTCGACCTAAAGGTCAGATCTACAAGGTAGTGGATCAACGTAAGATGCAGTCTCATAGTAGTCGGTGACCAACGATTGGCTGACACACTATTTATTCCTTAGGGTTCTGGAGCCCATGTACATCATAGTTTCGAAATCAGGTTTTTCCAACTCCCCTTCGTTGGAACCTCCTCAATTTCCACCAGCCCGGTCAAAGCACCGGTCATTCGTTATTTGTTCTCTCAATTTCGTAAACAACACTCCCGCTACGAGAAGGCAGTGAGTAGGACTTCCTTGGCAGTGATTGTATGCATGTGGGCATATGAGAGCATTTCGAGAGGGAGGAGTGACTCTCCCCACCCTCAACCGTACCAGGGCATTTGGTGGCACATTGAAAACACGGGTTCTCTTCCTTATAATGTAAAGCTGAACTTGTACCATACTATTGATAACCCATAATCCGGAGCTCAAACTGCTGAATTGATTTAAAATGTGGGAGCTTTATTCTCTGTTGCACCTGTTAACGATACTAAGTGAAATACCTTGGTGTTTCTTCTTTATGTATACTTTGAAATTACCGAATTTCACGATATACTCGGGGCTTAAGAATTCGAAATGCTGATTATAAAGGCTTATCTTGATGATGGGTTATAGTTGAATTTTTTGGAACCAGTGGATTTTACAAATGTTTTTAGGCTATTTTCTATAACCAGTTAAGGTTTTGTCAAATAGTTTACTCAGGTTGAGAGCTTTGGTTTATATTCGTGTTATTTTACTGCTGGCAGTTGTAGTCATCAACATATTATAGCCTTGCTCTCTCTTCATTTCGGATAATTGTATGGTTGATAAGGTAGTGAGTCGTCTGTAGTGGCTAGGACATGTATGACGTCCCCCCATCCACCGCCTGCTCCTACGCGAAATATCTTCTGTTGTAGTTTGGAAAAAAGCTAAGAGCGGCAAATAGATCGCGGCATCAGTTCACGGTGTTATTGGCTGTAGGAATAATCGGTACTAGTAGGCGCAGACTACTTTGTTGAGGTCTGTACATTCTAATACACTGGAGAAAACATTACTGATGTAATTTAAATGAGCGTGAAGATAAAATAAATACATCAATCGTGAACACACTTTGATCTCTGTGTCTGTACGTGAATGAACAACATACAACATATGTATACTGGTTTGCTATGTAACTTCTCGATCTATCCTTATTACTAAAACGTTTGATCTATTTAAAAAGAGTTGCGTTTTCAATGTGTTGTTACCGTGAACCACACTTAACATTGAGTGGATTTCTTGAAAGCTCTTCTACGTTTAACAAAAAGTTTGTGTTGTATCTAGAGCCTCGGTTCTTTCTATGCCGCGTACTACTAGACTACTTGAACGATAGAACCCGCAACGTCGCAAGAGAAAAAACAGAAGAACTACTAAGTAGGAACTTTATTCCCCAAAACAGTGTCAAAATATAGTACAGAAATCTCATGTATTTATAGTTATTGGGTTAATGTAAATCATCATTTCGGTTAACCAATAGGCACATAGGGGGGTCATTCTTATCCATCCAATAGGGAAGCTACACATCGACATTCTAGAATATTCCCTTAGGAGTGATTGGATGGGATGTCTTCTGCTATTTCTGAGCTTCTCGAAGGCTTCCTGGGGTTTACCAACGAGCCTTCCTTATAGTTTGATACTGAGTTGTTGTGTATTAGTATTACGTTGTCGACATAATCAATTTTGTATGATCTTTTGGAGACTTATTAGTTTTAACTGTCTGTAAAATATAATACAGTAAAGAGATAGAAAATAAATATGGCTATTTACAGGAAAAGGTTGAAACACGTTTAATGAATAGTAATGGAAGGGAATAAGGCAGAGTTGAGTAGTTACGGGTCATTAAAATTTCCACGAAAAGACAGGTCAAACTGATTCATGATGAGCATTACATCGGTGCAATATGATTGGTCTTTTATTTAATTTTGCTTATGACTAACAGATTTCAGTTCGAGATAGAAAGGAAGTTATGCTTATTGATATATATATATAAATTTGAATCAAACAAGAACAGCATACGTAGGAGAATAATATGGGTTCACTTATCTATAACTTTACAAGTCGCAAGCAGTTGAAGTGAATCTATGGAATAGAAGGATTTATATGATTCGCTACATTCATTGCCCATAGCTTATCGAGATACGATTTGAATGTTGAGTTCAGAAGATAAATCATGTACGATGACTAGTACCATTTCTTGACTGTAACTGCTACGTTGGTTTGGTGGTATGGGTTGCACATTGTAATGACCCAGTTAGGCCAAAATGAATGAACTAATCGTTTCTTGTAGCGTTGAAATGCTAGACAAGTCGGTTGTAGAAAAATAAAACCGAAAGCGCTAGCTCAAAATGCATTCGCAAAGTCGTACTGCTGACTGCACGAAAGTGTGACGGCGGTAAAACGTTAGAAAAGACCAGCTTCACAAATATCACACCTTACTTTGTCCCACGGATTCTCATCTTAGAATTTTTAAGACATTTCCACTGTATGGAGACTCAACTTGGAGAACTACCACGTCAATTGTCAAAAATCTGCAGATACTTATAAACAGTTGTCTACATAAGATTCCGCAAATTAGTTGGCCGGACGCTAGCAGTAGCAAACTACTGTGGCAGAGAACAAACCAGCTTGTAGTTGGAGAGGAAATTAAGGTAAGACGCTTGAGGTGGATAGGACATATTGTTGATGTCATCAAACTACATCACAAGACAAATCCCAACTTGATATCTTCAAGGTAGGACAAAGAACACATGGCCTCTGAAGGCTGAATAGTACTTAGGATAAACTGGAAAGGAGTTCAGGACATAGTTGGTCAAAGTATCCTGATGGGCGTAATTAAGTAATAAACCTCCCCATAAACTAATTCACTTAAGTATCAGGCTAACGTTCATTACATAACCAATTTGTGGAATATATAGTGTTGGTGCTTGTTAGAAAGGCAATGGAAGTTTCACAACTAAACCAACCAGTTCATTGAGCAAAATACCTTCAAAACAATTTAATTATCTACATAGAATTACCATGAAAATGATCCATCATCGGATAAAAGTTACGTTTTAACCAACTTATACAATATTACAACCTACATCAACGATATTACGTGTAACCTGTAAACAAAACATGGTGCTTTAATTGACAACATACGACCGATAAAAATGGGTTAAAAATAAAAATCAATAGTTGAAACAGTGAGACTATAATTTATGAATGACCTTTGAGTGACGCTAAATTGACCTTCAGAATGTTCACCTACAAACTAGAACTAAATGAAAGTTATAAACTAGTATAAAGAATTATAATTTACAGTTAATTTTTAGGTTTAGGAATTAGATTTAACATTTTCATCACTAACTGATATGAGCTATAATGTCAAAATAGTATTTAATCAAATGAGTAGATGAATTTCGCGCTAAAATTCAAGATCTGCTATCTTAATTTTGATTGATTCGTCTATAAATTATAGTCGCACCATCGATTCATATGATTCAGTTATTCAGTTATTCAAGGATATATTTTTTTGATCACTTGAAGTTAGACATTAACACCGTTGGATGCCGGCCAGTTCAGTGTCCTAGAGGTTAAACGCCCGTGCGCAAGACTGATAGGTCCTGGGTTCGAATCTCGCGCAACTCTGAGGAGTCCCGCAATAGGATGAAACGGCTTCCAGGTTTTCGATGGTGATCTAGCTTCAATTGATTCATGATCTCAAGTATTGGAAAGTATTATTTGATGAAAAAAAAGTTTTCTAAAATATTTAGTCAATCAATGAATATTGTGAGCGAAGATAGATAGTGACTAGCAGTGGAATCCAGGACGCGCGTTTCGTCCTATTTGGGACTTGTCACCTAGATGTACCTGGATCTCGCAGTTGATGTTCATTCGAACCTAGTACCTTTCACTTCAAACGCCATCTCGTTATCCACCCTAGCCACTTGCTTGTGCGATGGGGTGAAGTTTGAATTCATTTAGTATTGTTTGTTTGAATCTATACTATTATACTGCATCTTCCAAATTATTATCTAATTTATGTGGTATATACATTTTTAGTGCCCAAATGTACCTGATTTTGCATATCATGAGTCAATTGAAGCTAGACTGGTAGTTCCTGGATTCGAATCTCGCGAGGTGTGGTCGTGGATGCGCACGGCTGAGGAGTCCTACAATAGAACGTCGAAGTTTTGTGAAAAAGTAAATTCTCAAGGGAACAATTCCTTGAGAATTCACTTGTTTTAAACTAATAATCAGTCAATCATTCTATATTGATAATATTACTTAAGAGATTATGTAGGATCAAAATAATTTAATGATAACATCGGTGATTCCGAACAACTGTATGATGTGGATACGAATCCGTATTTCAAAAAGCTTCCATTCTCTTAAGATTATCAACAAACATGTAATCTACTTTAAACAGAGACTGGTTAAATTCATTTAGTATTGTTTGTTTGAATCTTCCCATCGATGTGTTAGGACCGAAACTGGAAGGTTCAGACAAACAATACTAAATGAGTTTAAACTTCACCCTATCGCACAAGCAAATGGTTATCAGGACTCAGTGGCCGAGTGGATAACGCGATAGCGTTTGAAGCGAACGGAATTGGGTTCGAGTATCAGAGTGAACATCAACTCTGAGATGCAGGTACATCCAGTTGACGAGTCCCAAATAGGACGAAACGCACGTCAAACTGGATTCCACTGCTAGTCACTATCCATCTTTGCTTACAAAGACTTGTTAGTTTACTCTCAAACTATACATATGAAACTATACAGTGATATTAACAATTCGTATGTTTAGTGTAACTCCTTTCACTATGATATTGTTAATTTATTAGGATACCAAATGGTATATATACATATCATTGATAATTACGTAGGGAAAACGTTTTGACATTGATAACATGGGAATTTCTTTTTAAAAATAGCTGAATATGAATAACTGTTATAGGTAGAAATTTAAAAAGGACATAGTTATGATAAGGTTAATAAGTCTATGTTATAAGTGTTTTGGAATGGATTCTTGTCCACTGAACAATATATGACGACACAATGTACGTTATTGACTTGAGTTATGCAATGTAAGGACATCAGTCAGTCAGCTACAACATAGGATCACGCACATATATTCATCGGTTCAAGTTGCCATACCTTATTAGCATAACATTATGAATACTAAATATATGGCAGTAGTCACTTCAATGGTAGTAGTACATATAAGGATATAATATAGGAAGAAAGAATAAGTTCGTAGAAATAAAGTAATCCAGATGCCTCTTAAAATACTTTCATATTCTAGTGTTGAACACAGTTATACATTGTAGTTATATAATATACCGTTGTGGGCCAGTGTAATTTTACATTACCTTTTAGGAGAACCAGACACCATCCACACATTCATATGACAATGCAAACAGTACAGTTTAATCTCGTTTAACAGGAGAGACAGACATTGTGGAGATAGGACTATAAAACTTATTTTGTAAATAACTTTTCATAGTTTTCGCATGTATTTTGTGTATTTTCATATTCTGTACATTTAGTTTTAAACAATTGTACTTGTTGTTTAAGTGTATTACTTTGAACACTTGTAATTTGACTTCCTTCCGTTTTTGAGTATAACATATCGTGACATTGTTACTGCTCCTCAATAAATACATTCTAACTCACATTTGCATCGTTCTGCCATGTCTGCTAATATGTTAAATGAAATATTCATTGCATACCATCTATGTTTATAGACAATTGTGACATTCTTATTGAATTCTACGCTTGGTAAACCTACTGGATCTATATCGACCATATTGGGATTACTAATCTTTTATAATTGTGTATTATCTGGATTAAATTCAGCCGAACACGCAATAGCCGGAAAAACTAAGTAACGTCCTTTATTTTTATCTGTGTGTAATTAATTAATTAACTGTTAATTTATACATAAACTTTGGACGTAATATATTTGTTCCTATTTTTGGTTATCATACGTTTTGGTCCACCACAATTATTTGGTGAGCCCTAGTATTTGATTATCTTATATTTATCTCATTGTTATACTGTTAATTCGCTTATTGTACTACTCACTTGCTCATTTTTAATTTAATGTACTCTCCACCTAAGCTTGGTGATATGGACCCTGTTCCAATAACCACTCTTAGTTCATCATCTAACCTTACTGACAGTATATTTAGTCCAGTCAACGCCATTTCCGAATTTAGGCTTCCACCATATGGATTAAATAATCCTAGAATCTGGTTTGCTCAAATAGAAGCCTTATTCCAGTCCAAGGGCGTACGTTCCCAAGCATCTAGGTACGCTTATGTAGTGGGTTCACTCCCGATAGAAATTGCAGCCGAAGTTGGAGACCTTATCGACCAGGTTCCGGAAACCGAGCAATATGATAAATTAAAAGCTGCTTTAATTCAACGAACAACGGTTTCGGATGAAACAAGATTACAACAACTTTTGAATACATGTGACCTGGGAGACAAAAGACCTTCCCAGCTACTTCGTCATATGAAACAACTTGCCGGCCCTTATAAACTAGACGAAGCCCTTCTCAAACAAATGTGGTTCAATCGATTACCACGCAGCGTCAGACAAATTCTAAGTGCCTTGGGGAAATCTTCCTCCCTCGATAATTTAGCTGATATGGCGAATAAAGTAACGGAAGTTTTCCATGATAATCACTATATAAACACGATGCAGCCGTACGGAGCAGCAGACGTTGGCTATTTAAATTCTATACAAAGACAATTGTCACAACTAACGAACCAACTTGAGTCACTTCAAACCACAGTTGCAACAGTTCAAGCTAGACAGCTTAGACCTCCTTTGAGACGAAGATCCTCATCTCGACGACGTTCACGTTCACCCAAGAAGAGCTCTGATGTATGTTGGTACCATAATAAATACGGGGCTAAAGCACGTCGATGTACTCGGCCGTGTGCATTTTCTGCAACTGACACGATGAATCAGGGAAACGGCCCGGCCAGGCAGTAATGGCGGCGCCTGTTCCTGGCATCACCACAAGCCGTCTCTTTTACATCCGGGACCGTATTTCTGGCTCAGACTTTTTAGTCGATACAGGAGCTGAAATCAGCATTCCCCTGTTGTATCTCTCTCGACGACGGCATTCAGAGCATGCTAAGCTATCCCTTGTTGCGGCAAACAACTCCATTATCAAAACGTACAGTGAGCAGTCACTCATACTAGACCTCGGCCTTCGTAGGAGATTTACATGGGTTTTTATAGTAGCTCAAGTTAAACAACCCATCCTCGGAGCTGATTTCCTCAGTGCTCACAACTTATTAGTTGACATGCGTGAAAAGAAACTCATCGACAGAAACACAGTTACAAGTCACCGGCATAATCTCTTCTGACTCTGAAATCTACGGTGTCCGTATTCAAAAACCTGAAAATAAAATCTTTACCGATATTTTATCACAATATGAGTGCATCACAAGAGCCGATTATCAAAATGGATGCACTGTTCATCATGTACAACACCATATTACTACCACTGGTCAACCTATACGTGCAAGACCCAGGAGACTACCACCTCACAAGTTAGCGATTGCCAAACGAGAATTTGAACACATGATGCAACTAGGCATCATTAGGCAGTCTAGCAGTCCCTGGGCTTCTCCGCTTCATATGGTTCCAAAAAAAGAACAAGATTGGCGCCCATGCGGTGATTATCGTCGTTTGAATAGTCAGACTACTCCAGATAATTATCCCATCCCTCATTTACACGATTTTTCTCTAAACCTACATGGAAAGCAAGTTTTTTCAAAGTTAGATCTTGTACGTGCATATCACCAAATTCCGATGGCACCTGAAGATATTGAGAAAACGGCCATCATCACGCCCTTTGGTTTGTTTGAATTCTTAAGGATGCCTTTCGGATTAAAAAACGCTGCCCAGACCTTTCAAAGATTTATGGATGAGGTAACTAGAGGTTTGGATTTTGTGTTCGTTTATGTTGATGACGTTTTAATCGCTAGCTCTTCCTTGGAAGAACATATTCAGCACTTACAGACTCTCTTTGAGCGTTTCAAAAGTTATGGCGTCGTGATTAATCCCTCAAAGTCTATATTTGGTGTTTCAGTGTTGGAGTTCCTCGGTCATTACATAGACTCTCAGGGAATTAATCCTCTTCGAAATAAAGTAGAAGCCATAATCAACTACCCTGAGCCTACTTCTGTTAAGGCACTACGTCGTTTCCTGGGAGCATTAAATTTTTATCGACGATTTTTACCCAATTGTACCGATGTTCTACAACCCTTAACAGACCTACTTAAAAATGATAAATCGAGTAGCAAAAAGAAGAACCAACTATTCCAGTTACCCTCTGACGCCAAAATGGCATTCGAAAAAGCCAAAAACTTGATCGCCGACGCTACTATGCTACAACATCTAAACACTGACCCCAAAACTCATCTGATCTTGTGTACGGACGCATCTCAAAAAGCTGTAAGGGCAGTGCTACAACAACGAGTTAATAACATGATTACACCAATAGCTTTTTTCTCTAAACGGTTATCACCTGCTCAAGAGCGGTACAGCACATTTGGACGAGAACTTTTAGCCATGTACTTAGCTGTTAAACACTTCAATTTTTTACTACAGGGTCGCGACTTTACTATTATGACGGACCATAAACCCCTGTGTTTCTCATTTAATATATCATATGATAGACATTCTCCACGCGAAGCGAGACAACTCGATTATATCTCGCAATTCACCACGGACATTCAGTTTATCAAGTGCCATACCAACATTGTTGCAGACGCACTGTCTAGAAAGGATATTAATATGACGGTACTTAACCATGACATCAACCTTGAAACCTTAGCCAAATTACAAGCAGACGACGCAGAATTGAAGGTCTGTAGAGAAAAGTCTAGCTTGAATCTAAAATCGGTACCCATTCCTTTCTCAGATGCATCCATCATTTGTGACACTTCAACGAGCAACAATCGTCCCTTCGTCCCATTTATTTGTCGCAGAAAGATATTTCAACACTACATGGACTCTCGCATCCAGGTATCAGAGCCACCACAAAGCTGATCACCGAACGTTTTGTCTGGCCCAAAATGAACTCCGATATAAAACGATGGGCACGAAACTGCATACAATGTTAGCGGAGTAAAGTCCAGAGACACACAATCAGCCCAATTGGGGAATTTCTTACCCCTGACAGACGTTTTCAACATATTCATTTGGATTTGGTTGGGCCCCTGCTACCGTCAAACTCTTTCACTCACATTCTCACTGTGGTGGACAGGTTCACTCGATGGGCGATTGCATGCCCCATTAAAGACACATCGGCAGAGACAGTTGAGTCAGTTTTTCTCGACCGATGGATATCGAACTACGGAGTACCTGCAATTATCACTACTGATCGTGGCCCACAATTTCAATCCATTTTATTTCAGGAATTCACCAGACTCCTTGGGGTCAACCACATCAAAACAACGGCTTATCATCCAGCAGCTAATGGCATGGTTGAAAGATTTCATCGCCAATTGAAAAGCTCGCTGACGACTCAAGCTGATCCTACCAAATGGAGCGATGCCTTACCACTCGTACTCCTGGGTATTCATTCCACTATTAAAGAAGACATTGGATGCACTACTGCCGAATTAGTCTACGGTACAACATTAACATTACCAGGCCAATTAGTCAATTACGAATCTACAACGACAAGAGATCCTTCCCGTTTTGCAAGCCGTTTACTACAGACGATGCATAATATTAAACCAATACCCCCGCGACAACATAGCAACCGGGTGCAACTAGATAAAAACCTTGAAACCTGCAAATTCGTTTTCATTTGAGTTGACGCTGTCAAAAAGCCACTAAAACCACCATACGAAAGTCCTTATAAAGTAATCAAACGTACTCCCAAACACTTTATTATCATTCGAAATGGGAACAAAGAAACTATTTCATTTGATAGAATTAAACCAACGTTTTACGAACCGACTCACCTTAAAGAAGTTAACATCGATGAACGACAACCCCTCCCTTCTGCTCCTGATAAGCCAATGGAAGAGGACAAGTTTCATCTTAAACCGCCTTTAACTCGCTCTGGTAGGTTGCTTAAAAAAACCTAAGCGCTACGTACATTGCGCCGACTAACAAAAATGGATTCAATTACACGCATTTTATAGTTGTTACTCAGTATTCTAATAAAAGATATTTATTTTCCTTACATGTACATTTAATAAATACATTTATATATTATCACTGGTTTTGCCAGTTTTTTTTTAATAAGAAACATTACCATAGTGATAAAGGAGGGAATGATAACTAACTATTTATTAAATTCATCAAATTTTAGTTATTTTATGACACTATTAACAGTTTTGCATATTCTGTTAGTACTATTGTCATTAGCAAACCAAAATATTTTAATGCTGGTTATTCAGTTTCAATTTGCGAAGCAAAATCAATATTAATATAGTGTCATCTATTCCTAAAACCACCTTTAATTTCCCCTTAAAATACCTTCATATTCTAGTGTTGAACACAGTTATACATTGTAGTTATATAATATACCGTTGTGGGCCAGTGTAATTTTACATTACCTTTCAGGAGAACCAGACACCATCCACACATTCATATGACAATGCAAACAGTACAGTTTAATCTCGTTTAACAGGAGAGACAGACATCGTCTAGCTCAGGCTTAACCCGAGCAGTATAGCTCAATCCCGCCGCCCCTAGACAGGAGAACCAGACACTATACACGCTTCAACGCTACAATCTGAACAGTACAGCTTAATCCTGTGGCGCAACCACACAGGTACCAAGCACTCTTGTGGACCATTCGCACCATTCGCACCATTCATATACACATTCACATCACATGTATCACATGTATTTCGATCAGTGATTGCGCTTAAAAACCATTGTCTGGTGTCGGAATAGTAATACAACACCACCAAGATCATTTTTATTGCATTTGTGAAATTTTCATGTTTCCGACTTTCCAGACCCTGAGTTAGGGGTAGTACCCCTATATAACATGGCGAGTAAGAGCAGGTGTAAATAGTAAAATTGAAATTTCAATGTACATGTACATGTTATACACCATTCAATAGCACTTCATTAGATAAGTAACAAGGAGCAAACCTCATGCCTGGATATCATTCATTAGCTGACTAAATTTACACATGGAACTTCCAATTTGAACGAACAAAAGTGATGTATTGAGGTGAGAAAATAGTAAATGCTGATTAAATTAAATTTCACGTACTTCCGATGACTTCATACTCCACCAACGTACCACTTTTGATCCATTTCGCTGGAACAGGTATCTCGTGATGTTCGTTACGTTGTGTGACAAATTGGAAGGAAAAAGACACTTAGAATTTCGACTTCTTTTTCAATCATAATAAGTTGTTTGCTTCATTTGAGTAGAGGCCAAATAAGGGAACTGAAGAATTTATCAATACGGACGCAGTGATGACTGCCCTGAAAAATTATGGTTTACATTGCTCTGATGTTTTGAAACTGGCCGTTAAATTGTAATTGAGATCTGTACGTTTCTGAGTTATTTTACGAAAAATTCAGTTGGACGTCTAAGAAATATGCGTTCAACTCGTTACATATTATCTCACAATGCAAATTACACGAAGGCAACAGTCAATTCTACAAATCAAAGAACAATGATGATTTGTATGTCACACAATGAAGCGCGTTTTATCTTATTTAGGACTCCTTACTCCTTACACATGATTTCACAATGCAAATTACACGGAGGCAACATTGAAATCTACATATTAGGGACAATGATGGCTTGTGCTTCAATCTCAGACGCGCGTTACATCTTATTTATAACATATCACAGACTGAAGCACAGCACAATTCACCTCAAACTACATTCGGTTATTTAATTATCCAGTCAGTCTATATACTCAATGACTGGTGAAACGGTGTGAAGTTCAATCATTTTTGAATTGTTTTTTTGAAATTTTCGATTGCTGTTGGGAACCTTATTTGATTCCAGTGTTATCATCCAGTGTTATCCATCTTTACGCACAATGCTTTTGACTTAAGGCAACATCAAGATAATCCTAGCAGGGTGCATATATATCAATAAGACACTGATCAAATGAAGTACAAAACACTAATGGAAGGACTGAAACAAACAATGCAAAATGACAATTATCTTAACTGTTTAAATGATTCTAAAACTCACTTAAACCGGTCAATATAGAACATTTTGCGAAGCATTTGATGAACCTTCTCACATTCAATCATAAAACACTATCTCACTTAATCACATACGCTCAGTGCTCCAATCCACACTCAGCTTCAACTTTCAACAACTAATGTTTATTCCAGTAAACCAAGACGATTGAACATTTCATAAAAGAAATATCTATTTCGATTAGCGCTGTTTTATTTCTGCTTCATGCGAAACACACTTCCTCTTTCATTAAGTGATGAGATGACCAAGGACTGTTTCGCTCGAGTAATCTGATTAAGCGAGCGTCCACAAACGTGGATTTTGAATTCGACTATCGATGGAATTGAGCAAATATTGCCGAAATAACACCATTACGACCTCACATCAATAACTCAAATCATTTCTGTAATATTATCAAATATGATATTTGATGGATTGGAGACATTAATACTTGAATTTCAGTTTGGTTAATTATAGTAATCCTCTAAACGAAAGACCTTATCATAAAAATAAAACACATTTAGAATTGGTTAGCACTTTCACTGAGCAGGAAATGTAAACCTTCAGTCGATGTTGAATTCAGGATTGCTGAAACATTTCTTACCGCGTTCACAACTTATTATTCCATGGATTGCCGATTGCCACTTACTCTCCTCAATTTCCGTAGGAATCTGAAAAAAGATTGTTTGATGTCTGTGCCAAGATCTGTTATTACACAATCATTTATATTAAATCGAATAAATACTGTAGAAATGCATCATCATTTGGATCATCCTATCCTAATCACACTAACACTAGATATACTGATATTCTCAGTTTTCTTTCCATGAATGTTTCTTTCAATCTGCGTAGATATTCTTGTCAACTTCGATTAAGTGTTGTCAACTATCACTTAATCATGATATTTGGAGACAACTTGTGAGATGAATATCACCGTCTGTTGAAATGAAATGTGATTGTGCATATTGGAGAGGATGCTGCATCCAGAATGTACCACAGTGAACGGTCTGAACATCCGATCTTCACTACATGAAATAAAGATCAACAGAATACGGTTCTTTCCGTATGGTACTCAAACATTCACAGTCCATTGCTATTTGGCGGGAACACATCATTGTTTCCTCCGATGGAACTTCACTTCTGATTATTCACTGTTTCTGCAACTTGCTCGAATAGTGTCGTTGAAGGATTGATAAAAGTGTCAACTAGTCTGTTTGCACAATAAACGATGCAGATCTCTGTCTATCGTGTTCAAAGTAAATAGATACATTTGACAGTATTGAATAATATGAAAAAGTGGAATGATGTGAAGTTCTTGAAACAATATTACATTTGCATTAAATTGTGCAACTTACCTTATCATAATAGAACGATGTCTTCCCATTTAGGTGTATTAAACTCGTCATTGTGGCTGTAACTTCTACGATAAGAAGAATATTGATAATCAGGATTTAGGATTTAAACGATGAGCAAGTTATTGTTTGATGTAACACTGTGGATAGATTTTACTGGGTATTTACTGTGTTATCTGAAATGCTTTCTTTAGTTGAATTGAAAACAAATACATTGAAGTGTACGGCATTTCAATGAAACAGCCATGAGTCATACTAACAAATGTCAAATGCACAGATTCTGAGGTTGTCATACTATTGTATTATTATCGGAAAGATAAATGGTCTACTTTACCATCAAAGATCCGAGAGTCGGAGATGTATTTACACTTGTTCAATATCTTAAATAAGCGGAATGAGATTGTCTTTTCGTTTGTCCATAATGATTTATTTATTGCCTGCCAAATCCAATCATTCACAGTTTATTTCAACTGTTCCCAATGTTTCAATGGACGTACTCAGTTAGTGATTGGATTTCACATTCAATTCTATCATCATTTGCCAGAATGGTAGCACCTTCACTCTTTTGTCAGTATTTTGGAAGGTTGGATTTGTTCAAACAGAACAGGCAAAGTTTGAGTAATCACAATGAGTGAAGATGTAAGTGTAAAAGTTTCACGCGTGTGATTAAACGATCGTTCATTGTTTACTCACCTGCACCATTAACATTTATTGAAAGAGTATTTTTGACTCTTAATAATTCCTCTGAAATACAGAAGGTCAAAAAGGGTGTTTAAATATGTGAATAATGATTAACTATCTCTTTCAATCAATATACGTTTTATTACGGACTGTCTACTTATACAACTTTTCGTCTCCACTTCGAGGTTTAAATGAACCGGTGTAGTTAAACCCCCGATCCAGTCTTATGATAAACTTTCAAGGAATATTATCTATTCAACAATATGATGAACGTTTTATTACAATCAAATGAGAAGAATATTTCCCTTCCTTAAAGTTTATTGCAGAAGCCTCTGACTTAGTAATAGACGTCCAATATTTATTCGACAATACAACAACAAAATCATTATCTGAGATTCCGTTATTCGTCTATTCTGATATCTGGCCGAAATAAATGTATGTCACCTTGACGTTCTGAGTGTTTCGGTATTGGTGAATCGTTATGTACGACCGGACTATTCATGGTCGTTCGTTGGTCAGATGTTTTAGGACATGCATGGATTCGTTCTACATAATCATATAAATATAATCACAAAAACAGTCATGAATAAGGGATGGTTAACAGACAGCAACTTAAAGACATTAAACATTCATGAATCAAGTAAGTGCTAGAAAACCTTTGGAGGACATAAAATATAACTTGATAGTTAATAGGCTTTAATAAATCGAACCGACTTCTCTTATAACATCACTTACTTTTGCCCAAGTGATCAGTTTGAAACACTTGGCTTACCATGAAGTATCGTGTTTTGTTATTTTCATAGACTGACGGGTTGATAATTTGCATCCTGGCAATTAAATCTCTTCTTTGATCAATTTCATTCAATCAATGCGATCCTTGTTTTATTTACAACTTTCACTTTTGCTGAATTCAACACGTGCTGCGATACACACACGTTCTGTTACAAAAATTACACAAGCAAAACAATCACTGTGTATTGGTTAACTCTCGCGTAATAATCAAATGAAACACTGAAGCATTTATACAAAATAAGTGTGAAAAAAGGTAACAAAATGAACTATAACTGAATAGCATAGGGACTCA
The DNA here is from genome assembly GCF_000237925.1 of Schistosoma mansoni. Lineage (NCBI taxonomy): Eukaryota > Metazoa > Platyhelminthes > Trematoda > Strigeidida > Schistosomatidae > Schistosoma > Schistosoma mansoni. The sequence continues at coordinate 703,616 of NW_017386047.1, forward strand.
CTCTCATTCAAAACCACAGGTTCAGACTTCCATATTTTTCTATGTAATTTATAATATTTTCGATGTCTTTCGTCTCAAATAAATGAATCTTATCTGTATTTATTGGATGAAAACACGCAACATCATTGATAAATTGTAGTGAATGATTAAATGATTTTAAAATATAAAACTGAACTGCATTTGGTTTGCTACAAGGAGTCAAACCGTTAACATATTGAACAATAAAAAAAATATTGAAAGACGTTTTGCATATTACAATGTGCACAAAACTGATTCACTGAAGGAAATGGAATCAAATTTGATTCATTAACAGAAATTAAATTAACAAAACTCAGTAATATTTTGACTTCAAAAAAAATTGTTGACTTAAGATCTTTGTGAAAATGAATTTGTTCTATTGGACTACCGTAAAAACTAGATGAGAATTAAGGTATAGCATTCTATAATGATGCAAACATATGGACAAGTATCTCGATTATAAAATGTATTTAACTCACGTATGTGTCACTTATCTTTTTTTTAAAACTTTCACTCGGAACTGGAGGAGACTGAATAGGATGTATCCTCATAAAATAATTTGTAGTGCCGCGATCCGTTAATCGTTTACTTCGACAACCGTTATAATTCTAATCTTAACGGTGCGTAAAACCAGAAGACAAAGGATAGCAGCAACTACAGTTTATTGTCGAATAACTCAGGTCAGAAAGCTAACAACATCTGAGCGAATATCAACGAGCGAGTGAGCGGCAAGCGAGAGAGCGAATGAACAAGCGAACAAGCGAAGGAAACGAACGAGGAGCAAGCGAGCGAATAGCAAGCAACTACATAGGCAATTTATAGTCAAATTTAATAAGGGCACAGCAAAGCAAAACAAAGAATGATAATAATATTTGCGTGCGTACACATATGGGGAGAAGCATGAGTCATCGAATGATATTTAAGCAGTCAACATTTCAGATAGAGTGTCTTGTGTTTTAATGGTATAGCAGTGCAAAGAATATGCAAATTGTTACTATCCAAATAACGATGTCTGTTAGGTAAGTTATAAAAAGGGCTTAACCAAAATTGGCTATAATCGAAATTGATTGTAGGATGGTTGCTATATAACCCCCGCTGCAAACAAAGATATATGAAAAAATGTCTGTGTTTGCATAAAGTACAGTAAATTGAATACAGAATTTACAATCATTTGAAGATATGGGCTTGTACAAAATTAGAATGAAGTTAATGTGCATTTAGTTTGTGCCCGTCCGTTAGGCTATACAAAATAGCGGTAAAAAATAGAAGGAATATGGTATCGCTTCGAAAATAAATTACATGTATAAGGGTGTACATAAGCTGTGCCGAGTTCAATAGCGTATAACATGAACTTAATAATCCATATGTATACAACGAATAGGAAGAATTGTAATTAATATTCAAAGTAGCAGAAAATTATCAGTAAAAGATTGTAGCGACATAGCGTTGCGGCCATCTTACTCTGCGACCAGATTTTGTCGTTATCGGAGTCTCTTCTTTTTGGTGCGTTAGCGTCGTTGATTCTTGAGACTCATGTTTCGTCGGTTTGATCGTCTTCGAAGGGTTTGTACTTGTCGATTGAAAATCGCTATCAATGAAAGCTGGTTTTACTCGGTCGATGCCGATAACATCTGTCCTTCCAACTTTTTCTACCGTAACTGTCCTATCTGTCTTCGTAATCACTCTATATGGACCTTCATAGTTCGGCTGCAGAGGTGGTTGTACATTGTCTCTTCTGATGAATACGTGCGTGCTATTATGTAGTTACTGAGGTACGAATACTCGTCGTTGTTGTAGTCTGGGAAGTGCTATTTTTAAATCGTTCATGTGTTTCTTCAGGCGTAGCACGTAGTTGGCTACGTCAGTCGGAACACTTTTACCTGAAGCGAAAAATTCTTCGGGTAAACGCAAAGTAGTTCCATATACCAACTCGGCTGGACAACATCCCATATCCTGTTTAATTATTGTTCTTAAACCTAACATGACTAAAGGAAGCTTATTAGCCCATTCGTTATTGACAATGACAGATGTAAGGGACGCTTTCAACTGCCTATATAGGCGTTCAACCATTCCGTTTGCCATTGGATGGTAGGATGTCGTTTGTATACGTTTGATTCCGAATAGTTCTGTAAGCTGCTGGAAGAGTCGACTTTCAAATTAAGCTCCTCTATCGGTCGTGATAATTGCCGGTATACCATAGTAAGAAATCCAATTTTCGATAAGGGCTTTTGCTACACACTCGGCTGAGGTGTCTTTTATTGGTACCGCTACAGGCCATCGGGTAAATCTATCGATGCATGTAAAAATATAGTTGTACCCGTTCGAAACTGGCAGTGGTCCCACGATATCGATGTGTATATGTTCGAATCGAGTGTATGGCTGTGAAAACGAACCCATTGGCGAGCTAGTATGACGATGTACTTTGGCTTTTTGACATTTTATGCATGCTTGTGTCCAATTATGTACATCGCGATTCATTTTTGTCCATATGAAACGCTCACTGATTAATTTCATCGTGGCTTTTATTCCCGGGTGCGATAGGTTATGGATACTTTCGAATACTTTCCGTCGCAATGGTTTAGGAATGAATGGGCGAAGTCGGCCTGTCGACATGTATTATATTACTTTCGCGTTGTCGAACTGAACATCTTCGAATGATGATGACGTCGTGTCATCGAATCTTAACTTGTTTAGTTCGATGTCTGTCTCTTGTAACTTCGCGAGACCGTGAGAATCAATTCCATTTGTAATAATTGCATTTATCGTTATCCTGGACAACGCATCTGCCACTTTGTTATTATCACCTTTAAAATGTTGTATACTAGATGTAAATAGGGAAATAAATTCTAATTGTCGAATTCCAAGCAAAGTGAAATATTACGGCCGAAATTAGAGGTTAGTTTTCGCTTGCCATATGTCTTTATGTCGGATCTATTCGCTGCTTTAATAGTTAGCGCAGTATCGATATTTTGTTTTTCGTTGTTCAATGTGGGAACGACGTTTATTTCGACTCCCGTGTCTACTAAAAATTGCGCGCCTGTTACTCTGTTCTGAACACAGAATAAACGATTGTTCCTGGGAGCTGCGTTAATTGTCGTAGTCGTTACTGAGAATCGGTGGTGGCGTTTAAATTTGCATGGAGATCTGCATTTTTCAGCTTTGTACCTAAATGTTTGATGGTACCAGCATATAGCAGGACCTGGGAGTCCCTTAGAGAATGATCGACTTCTATCTCTTGATCTGTTACGCGACCAACTTCTTTCTCGTCGTTGTGATTTGGGCTCGTTAGTTTGTGGCATAGCAAAAAAATTTCCCTTTGCAACGCCTCGATTCTTTCGTCTACTGAGGAGGTGAGCGTTTGTGGAGTCGCGTGTCTCATTCTGTCGTGAATCTTATCGGCTATTTTAGCGACGTTGTCTATGTCTACATCGCTGTCTCCAACAGCGAGGATCTGTTGCACGTTCGGTGGGAGTTGTCGTAACCATAACTGGTAAAATATATTTTTAAAAACATTTCTGTCTCCAATTACGTTGCTCATATAAGTTTTTAATTGCGAAGGCGTTCTATCTCCGATCTGCACTTCACTGAGCAATTGCTCGACAGCTTGCCGGTCGCTTAATGAGAGAGCTTTTATTACTGCCTGTTTCAATACGTCGTACGGATTCACCGCATCCGGCTTAGTTAGGACCTCTCGCATCTTGTCTGCTATAAATTGGTTGCTATAAATTATAATGAAGAGAATGGAATATGTGTATTAGAATTCAAGTGATTACTCACATATCGATATGTAACATTTTCAAAAATGACATTCTTATAACGGCGCAAATCAGGGTTATTGCAAATATAATTGCAGTATAAATGTTCGTTAAGCCAAACGAAGATCAGATAGATCGGCATCCATAGACTAGGCAAAACGTTATACCTAAAATGATCCAGATGAAAAAATCAAAGGTATCTCAATCAATGAAATTTCAATTTCACTTCGTATGTTTATTCAACACTTACCTCACCTTCTCGTGTGAAGTTATTAATCACATTTTGATGGAAATTGTCGGATTCATATAGACTTTTGAAGTGTTCGTTTGTTCTCTTCTGATTTGATGATTCAAACTGAACATTAGAAAAATCGAAATGACTAAAATCAGATGTTCATTGTAAACTATCCATGAAGGTATATGACATAATCGTTTTCTAATATTCTTCTGCCTGTTGAGAACACCGTTGGTTGAAATTTGGGACCCCTGATCATGAAACGTCTATTGGATGTGATTGTCAATATTTTGAAATAGGTGGTTCGTTAAATTGTATTTCATAATGTGTGTGTTATGTGTTCACGAACAAACAGTCGGTTGTCTGTAATAATCTATTAATTCACCGTCAACGATGAGTTGCTTTGATTTGATTGGTTAAAACAAAAGTAGCACAAACTGTTTTGATTGGATAGTTAACAATACTCTTTTACACATGGATTTGGTTACAAGAAGCACATTTTGTCAAACGATTTCGCCGTCGTTTATTACGAAATTGTAACCACATCCATTTTATTTGTATATCAAGTTATAACTCCGACTGTTGATAGATGTTGAGATCAAAACGGATAATGTTTTTCTCAAATGATTACATACAAACAGAACTGAATGCGTTCAGTTATCCAGAGATCGTATTCACAGAAATATAATACATTTCATTGAAAGTGAACTGTTGACAAGTGGGAACGATTTCCTTAATCACACACAGATTCGAAATTACAACAGTGATCATTGTATCTGAAAACTAAAATGTTTGTCAATGCACAAATACGGGGCTGATTTCCATCTAAGTGTTTCAAGGAATGATATCCGTACATCATTTCAGTTTGTATACATTGTCATTTGTGTTAAAGCATACGAGGAAATCACTGTCATAAAACAATGTCGAGGGTATACTGAATACACATTAAAAATCGAATAATGATGAATGAATATAAATCATCACCTTCCTAAATGAATAATAATTTCAGAGAAATAAGTCGGGAATATTTGTGTTCGCATGCTATTTAAAAACGGTTTTCCTCCTGACACGGTGGAGGTGTATTGTTTGATTTTAGAAAGATGTCGACACTAATCAAAGTGCTCTTTCCTCGATTATCACAGTTTGCTGTCCGATGAATAAACTTTTTCGCGTAATTTCATAAGTTCATCAATATCAAACTTGCTTTCAATGGAACATTGTTCATTCAATGCCATCGATCGATATCTAAATACGAGAAGAAAATTGATCTGTGTATGTGATAGTGTAAATCAGCTTATGTGCCAGCGAAGAGTATGATTCCCATTGTGAAGTGTTTAGTGAAGTGTCCTCTTAAACCGTCATGTTTATTTTGCGTATTTTTATTTGTCACTGTTTTTCAAGTATGCAGTATATTTTATAACATAAAGAGGCGACATGCCTTTAAGTTTATGCGACAACAGTTTCAACATTTTCAAAGTTCTTGCTTTTAACTTACTGTTCTCTACTCCTCTTCATAATCTTTCGAAAATCTTTCGAAAGAAAGACTTTGCTGTATTGTGATAAGTACAGAAAGCAGTAAACAAGGTGTGTGGTGAATCTTTTGAAGTCATTGATAAAATGACAATGAATAGACATTTGCTGTCTTGCTTAAAGCTGAATGGTGTTTTCCTAATAGTAACCATTAATTGTGTTCACATATTTTTTCTCGTATAACTCCCGGGAGAAGCTGAAGAATTGTATTTATAGATGACTAAATAGTTCTGCAGCGGTCTGAGTCAAAAAGAGTAGTTTTTTTGCAAAAATATCAAAGATAATGAAACTCACTGAAGAGGAGCTCAGTGAAAAAGTAAAAAACGAGCCAACGTTTACATTGCGGATTCGGATGCTCCAGGTAGGGAAAGTATTTCGATTTATTCTCCATCCTCAAGGGCCAGACAAATATGCACCGATGACACAATTGATGATGATGAACTGAATATAATTGAACAAACACTGCGGGAAACGAGCTTTCAACCATCTCAATAATTGACTGTTAACGGAAATCAGGAAATCAAGTTGAATGAAATCCCATACATAATAGGAATGTTTGACGACAGAATATTGAATTCAAAGGAGACATGGCATCGTGTATGTCAGAGAACAGACTATTCATGTCCTTGAAAAGCATTCCACTCTGCCGTATTTTGATCTGTTTTCTCCAACAGGATACGTATTCAGAACAATCTCAATGACCAACTGACGCTTGATGACACCTAATAAAAATAATTCGCCAGAATATGCGCTTACGGCGAAACCGATGATAAGCTATATAAAATGAATAGAAAAATTCTGGAGAAATACACTGAAACTTTGTTAATTGACAGTGAGTAACAAAGAGACAGTGAAGTGTATTTCTGGTTTCGAAATTTTTATCAATGATTGTTCGTTCTGTTGCTTGTTTGCATTTCGTCTTCTCTATTTCGACTAACTGGACTATCATCTATTACATCTCTACATCATTTTACAACACAAAGAGTTCGACATCGCATAAGTAGATTTGAAGTTGAAGCTGATAGTTTGTTCATCGATTCATAGAAGGTCTTGATTCAGCTATGAATAAACACAGAAATCATCTACCATCGTATATCAAATGATTGACTATGAGACCGTGATCATTCATCTTGATGATAATGTCCATAACACATTATGTATCAAGTTCTATATCAATCAATGTGAAAGATTAACTCGACGTTACCCAATATTCTGGATAGATATATCTGACTGTTAATCCAATAAATGTTTGATTTGAATATTGACTGAAGTTGGATATCATAGTGAGATGGACGCCATCAGATTTTACGGGACATCGAACACATTATAAATCATTCTTTGCCATTCAAATTCGTCCTAATTTTGCAACAGAATTGAAATAAATTTCTCCATCAGGAAACATTCGTGTATGGATATTTAATTAGTCTGCTCCCTCTGTCTGTCTCAACGGCTTCAAATTCATATATTAAGTTGATATGATTGAGAAGATATTTTCGGCGAGACTTTGAACGAACCTCAAGTGAACTTGAGAAATGTTAGCTTATCAGTAAACAGTCAGCATAGAGTAAAAACATAAAAACCAAATAATTAAATATGATACACCTTTTTTATATGATTGTCAAGAATAGAAGAAGGTTCAAAGGTTCTGAAATCGTAATGCATAAGCTAGAGGAACTTGTACATATGGCTCCATAATAATTGGTCACTCGAGCCATGATAAGATCAAAAACAACCCTCTCAGCCTCGACCACATAGTTTCAATATATTTTGCGTGTGCTCCGGTTGTGTAAGTTTATCATTTTTATTATGGATCTGTCCCTACAATATTCATACCTCTGAACAGCCTGCGCTTCAGTAACATCTGCACTTATTGCAGTCAATGTTACAGTTGCTTTTATTATACAGTTCGCGGCAATCATTATAATATGCCTTAGTCTAAATCTGGATAGGACAATAAAGGTTCCTATTCTAGCAAGCGTCTTCCTTCAACATATATTACATCAAAGGACAACATCACGGTAGTCTGCACAAGGTCGTCAAACCATTCTATACCCGCAATTACAAATACAGGATCTCCTTAGTAATCTCATTTGTTGTGGCCGCTTAATTGTCTTAACGAAAATTCTCTGTGAACCGGTAGTACATGAGTATCAAGTACTGAAATTGGTGCTATGACCTTAAAATCCCTCAAACGCTTATGATTGGCTCGTCCATAATTTATAGTCTCGCCGATATTTTGATTGAGTTAGAAAATGTTAGGTGCCTGTAGTGTGTCGACAGAAATCGATGAAGTTAGGTTTCATATTGGTTGTTACAAGTTAGTGAAATAGAGCCTCACTTTTGTGGAATCCAATACTACTCGTGTGTTTCGAAATCGCATCACTCATCTTTGCGAAATGAGCGTTAACTAACTTCGTCAAATGGCTCGAAGCTGACCTCTTGTAGGACTGATATGTTCATATTTTTTGTTCAAAGCACAGATGTGGATATCTTGTTTCACTAGTATTTGAGTATATGGAACACTCTCAATCATGTATTTCACTTTTACTACTTATCTATAACTACGTAATGCTCGTTTCATGACCAAAGGACGTGTTTTGACAGTTTCAGGCAGATATTTTAGCTGGCAATTTTCACATGTTTCATACAACTCATTGTTACCTGATATTTTGGATAGATACATTATACTGATGACAAAAAGAGTGTTTTCACAGAATATTCTTGAAGGTTGATAGGAACAGTTGAGTGCACTAGACCAAATCATCCAATTAATTCGATGTTCCTGATGTATTCCTCAATTGATATTGGAATTGGTCTATGTAAATTATCAGTGATGGAAACTTTCTTAGCATGCGAACATTCATCGCTTACAAAATGCCTGAAAATGCTTCCATTATTCATATAATCATTGAGTTTATTATTAGTACTATAACTAACAATTTTATTTATGGATCTGTGTCTGTATCACTATTCTAGGATTGTTTGTGATGTTTTCGTATCCGCGTCTTCGTTGCCTGACATCAAGTTGAGTTATTTTCATACACATAGTTTTCTGAAATTAAACGCATGACGATATGTACAAAATTTGCGTTACATTATTACAGTATTCAGTATAAAGTATTATCATGTCATTATTTCTTATTGTTTAACTCAAAAATAGCATAAGGATTAGCATCCACTGCAAAATGTGTGGACTGTTTAAACAATTGAGACCGGAAATGCCCCAATCTTTTAGTTGATATCAACTCTGGTATTGTCGATACCACATGCTTTGTATTTTCTTTCGACAAAACTTCTCTTAAGTGTGTAAGCGATTCCATATTCGAAACAGGCACCCTTCAAGCTAGTCCATTTTAATGTATTCTCTACTATGAAGAGCACCAGAATACTCACATCATATGTTGTCCAGTTTCGTCTTACACTTATCAGCTAAGCAGATGAAGGATTCGTAACGGCTAATCTGGGTGCTTACGAAGTTTAAGATTGCTCGTATAGTCTTGAATAAAACCAGTGATCAAAGATTTACGCAAAAGCGCACCTTCATCGAAAATAACATTGTTGGTATTACAACAAATGCCATTACCTCAGCAACTGAACTCACCTGTCTGGCTCAACTATCTCATGTTAACCAACACTTTGTCTCACTAACGAATAATGCTAACCTGCCTTTTATGCTTGCAGAGTGACCTCAGTTAACTAATATATATGTAATTGAGATATTCATCCGATATCTTTCAGTGTAACATTAGAAACCCACACCTAATTATCAAGTTTCAGCGTGAAGGCTCTTAACAATACAATTAAGATTACGATGTCGGTACTTTGTTATAAGAAAGTATATTGGACAGACCCGGAATTCCACCATTCCCACGGTAACTCCCGATAGTTTTAAATGTCAAAATCTGCCAGATATACTTCTTCACACCACTTTCTCCATAGAAAATATGGACTACGAGGTTACGTACCATTAACCCAACATCAACAAGCTACTGCCTTTCCCGCCTGTACAGCAAATCAATTTCTGCTAATTAATCTACCTGATAAAAATAAGGATTCACATGGCATTCAGCCTTCAAATTCCTAGTTTCACTAGGCAAGACTTCTTTCATACTTATCACAGAAACATGGTAGAAGCTCGTGCTCTCTCTATCTATGCCTCTTATAACCTACACATTCAAAAAACCTGCCAATATAGAGACTATTACAGAGCCTCTTCTCGGCTTCTTCCTCGCTGGAAGCTGGTTTGTTGTCTTACACATTAAGTTGTTGCTGATAGTGTCTGGTCATTTTGATCTTAGTGTTGGTTGACAATCGTTTTGAGTTCCAGATATTCTTCAGTTGTAAATATGCTGATCTGGCTTTTCCGATCCTCGCCCTCACATCTGCATCTGATCCATCGTGTTTATCAATGATGCTGCTCAGACATGTAAAGGTTTTCACATCCCCAAAAGCTTCTCCATCAAGTGAGATTCGGTTGATGCATGCTGCATTGTATCAGCGATTCTTGCTTTTCCATTTGTTTATATTGAGACCTACTGCTGCTGAGGCCACTGATACACTAATCGTTTTCTCCTGCATTTGCACGTCTGTTGCGTGTGTGATAGAAGAGCCAGATCATCTGCGAAGTCTTAATCGTTCAGCTGCATTCGAGCTGTCCAATGTATCCCATGCTTCCCCCCAGGTGTTGACGTCTTCATGACCCAGTCGATCACCGAGAGAAAGAGAAATCGTGAGAGTAAACAACCTTGTTTAACACCGTTCTTTATCTCGAACGAGTCGGTGAGTTGTCCTCCTTGAACAATTTGACAGTTTTATTCATCATAGTGTCGAAGAAGCCTTCACGATGTTGTCCAGTTCACGCTATCAGATACATTTTCGTAGTCAATGAAGTTGATGAAGAGTGATGAATTCCATTTAATTGATTGTTCCACAATGATCCGTAGAGTTGCGATTTGGTCTATACACCATCGATCCTTACGGAATCCAGCCCGTTGATCTCGAAGTTGTGCGTCCACGGAGTCTCTCATTCTCTTTGTCAACACCGTGTTGAGGACGTTTCCTGGTATCGAGAGAAATGTAATACAACTGTGGTTATCACACTCGCTGATATCGCCTAACTTTGGTATTTTGATCAGACGACCTTCTTTTCGGTCTTTTGGTAATTGTTCTTCATCCCAAATCCTACTGTAGAGAATGTGGAGTATGTTTGCAATTGCTCCCACATCTGCTTTCAGTGCCACTGCCAGAATGTTGTCTGGTTCGGCTGCCTTGGCGCACTTGATTTGTATGATGGCCATCCTGATCTCTTCAATTGTTGGTGGGCCATCATTGATTGGGAGGTCCGTGGATGCTGCTTCAGTGTTGGGTGGGTCCAGTGGAGCTTGTCGATTCAAGAGTTCTTTGAAGTGTTCTGCCTATCTGTTGCGCGGTTCTCAAATGTTGATGACCACCTTATCTTCCTTGATTTTCACTGGTCGTTCTGGTTTAGTGCAATTTCCAGTGAGTTTCATTGTTGTATCATACAATTGTCCCATGTTTCCTCCTATTGCAGCCTTTTGCACCCTCATTGCTAAATCTTCCACATACTTACGTTTGTCGGTTCTGATGCTCCTCTTCACTTGTTTGTTTACTTCAGTGTATTTGGCTTGCGCCTTGACATTTTTTGCACTTGTTCATCTGGCGTCCTTATTTGGAGTGCCAATAGTTATCCATTCCCTATGATGTTGTTTCTTGTGGCTTAGAACCTCCTGATATGTTGAAATAATTGCTTCATTGATCCCTTTTCATTTGCTCTCCATAGTAGTTCCTTCTCCATTGAGTAGATCGTGAAAAGCCTGGAACCTGTTGCTGAGGGCTATCTTGAATTTGTTGAGGTCGCCATTATCTTTTTTGATGTTGTCCTCTCCGTTGTTCAGTGCTTCTTCTGTTTTAATTTCATCTTGGCGACCAGCGAATGATGATCGGATGCTCCATCAGCTTCTCTTTCTGGTTCTCACATCCTCCAACATCCTCCTGAACGTTCTGTTCATGAAGATATGGTCGATTTGGTTCTGCGCAGTATGGTCCGGTGAAGTCAATGTGGTTTTGTGAATGCCTTTGTATGAGAATATAGTGCCGCCTATGACCAGTCTATTGAAGGCTTATAGGTTTGCAAAGCTCTCACCATTTTCATTCCTTACTCTCAGTCCATGTCGTCCCATGACGTCTGCGCATCCAGTGTTGTCCATTCCAACTTTCGCATTTAAACTTCCCATCAGAACGATCAGATCTTTTGTTGGGTACCTCTCGATGATTGACTGCAGCCTGTCGTAGAATTGGTCTATAACGTCTTCAACGTAGTCGTTGATAGGTGCATAGCATTGGATGACATTCATTGTAATGCTCTCTCTCTCTGTTTTGATGATCCTTGGTCCATGAGATTCCCATCCTATAAGTGCATTTCGTGCTTGTTTGGACAGCATCGATGCCACTCCTTGTGTATGTGGGGCATTTTCTTCATGATTAGAGTATAACAGAAGCTTCCCTGAAAATAGTCGTTGTTGTCCAACCTGCGTTCAATGTGTTTCAGTGATTTCAAGCACTTCCAGTCTGTACTTTCTCATTTCTGCAGCAATTTGAAAGATTATTCCGGTCTCCCACATTGTCCGAACGTTCCATGTACCCGTAAAAACTGTTGCTCTGGGTGTAAGAAGGTTCATCGTCCTCACGACGTCCGAAAAAATTCGACTTTACTCATGAGACGTCATAATTATTTCTTCAACTCCCAGGGTATAGTTTAAATGCTTTGAATATTTTTTCTTGTAAACGTTTTTTAGCGGATTAGATTTCTACGTGATGGGGTCGCTAACCACACACATAACCCTCTTCCTTTAACCGAGCTTCAAACCGATAGTAACCCCCCGAGAAGCTAAAGGTGAATTTAGGTACTTGAGAGTACTGCTGGAAATAATGCGTATATCATACCACGTGACAAATCGAGAGATATGCTGACATGATCAATGATCGGCTCACAAATATTGCTCCAGTTATCTGCAGGATTCTGTAAAGAATTATTAGTGATGAACTCTCCAACTATTTACCAACTGAAAAATTCATCAATGGTTCTCAACATGAATTGTTTTAAAAATCCATCGTATATGACATACCACTTTGACTTCTTTGAATCAGTCTTTCATCAATGTCACCAAGGATATGCAGTCTAAGTGCTATATATGATATTTCTAAAGCCATACACATGATTAGCCACCGACTTGTTACACATAAACTATCATGTCATGGGGTCCAAAATACTCTGCCTAATTGCATTGATTACATTCTCAGCCACCGACATGAAATAGGTAACATTCACTCTTCCTTGGCGAGCGCTATCCCTGTTAGAATTGACGTAATATAAAGTAATGTCTAAAGCTTCTTGCTATTTTTAGATTTTATCAATGATATTGGCGAATGTCTTTGTGTGTATTCATTTTGTGATCATGAGCTGAACAGTATTCAAAATCGCATCAACATGGTGCTTAACAAGGTAGCGTAGTGGTGCTCAAAATGGCAATTGAAGTTTAACTCAGCTAAATGGGAATGTATATGCTTCGGCAAAACATCACTCTAATTAGGTCTTACCATGATGAGTGCGGTGTTATCCACGTTTATGTAACAGGTATGGCACCAGAACTCCTAGTCTGAACGTTTCGTAGGTTGCATAACTGGTTACCTTTATATTAATGCGCAACGTATTTCGATGTTTAAATTTATGTCGACAACACATTGAATAACACAACTTTATTCTTGGTAGTGTGCTCATTAGGGATGAATTTGGGCAAGAATCAATGTAGACACGATTTACACCTCGGATTCTTAGAGCTCATCGTAACGTGAACTATAAATCCTGGTGTTATAAATTTGAGATTCACCCTCTATGGAAGGAAGACTCAAACTGGACCAGTTCAGCTTCTTCACAATATCTAATAAACTACTTTTACACACAGTTTCAACATTTTAATATGGCGAAAATTTCTAATTACAACATTTGTATGTCGTTGTAATAAGTGAAAGCAAACCACTGTGAGCCATCTCTCTATATGAATTACTTTACCTATATATTTTACTGACTGTAGAGTATTCAGCCACATCCCATCTGAAAGATAAAATCGTACCCATCCTATGTTCACTGCATCGGTGCATACTGCTCCAATGAAAATGAACTAAGTTTTCTAGCAACTGTAAGTGTATAGGAACCTTAAACTTTTGCTCATTGTAACTAGAGAATCCACTCAGTAAAACCACCTATCTGATGTAACTTCAGATCAACAAAATCCATGTAAACACTATCAAATTTTAATTGAGATCTAATACGAACATTATTTTATTGTGTCCCTGTGAGGATGGTCCACATGTGAAGTCGAGGAAGCTCTAAGAAGCCCAGAAGGAGCCGGACATATTTCATCCAATCAGCTTTGTAAAGAATATTCTAGAATCACTACGTGTAACTTCCCTATTGTACAATGCTGTTAACTCATTGTGCGCCGATTGGATAACTATAATGATGATTTTGTTTCTACTAAAAACTATATATACCTGACAATTTTGTACCATAATCGACAATGTTTGGAATAACATTCCTTCTACTTGTCTTTTGATTTGAGACTTGTGAGGGTTCAGGCGTTTGAGTGTTCAAGTAGTACGCGACAGACTAAGAAATCTTAGTTCGCTATACAACAGTCTCATAACATTCGGCGATGATGATGTTGGCGAAGACGAAGAAATTGATGAGTATGTTGACTACCGGCATGATAACCTTAAGAACAAATGTGGGTTAGCTGATGATGATCAAGATTTTGAAGATGGTGCTGATGATTTCGATGACGGCGATGATGATGTTGGCGAAGACGACGAAATTGATGAGTGTGTTGATGATCAGCATGATGACCTTCAGGACGACCTTGATCGTGTGCAAATATTATTTGCTGTTATATGTTGTGATGTAATGTGTTTGGCTTGCATGAAAATCAGATATTTTTGAAATGAATGATTTGCATATTGGAAGCTGGTATTAGTGTTCTGAACCTACTCCAGTCTTTGTCACAGATAAACACGTTAACATTCACAAATTCGAACAGTCAATTGCTTACTGATCCTCAAACAGAAATTCATTCTATGTTATTCTGATTCGGCCGAATTGCGACTTTCCTCACAAGAACTTATTTAATTGGATGTTTTTTAACTACAATGGTAGAATCCAATCAACACTGAAGACTAGATAAACATAGAGTTGACTGATGCTCAGTAATCTATTAGTTGCTCACATAATCAATCCATTGCCCAAAAATCCTACTGAACACCGTAACCACAAATTTTAATAAAATCCATCATTCAAATAAATTCGCTTCGCCTGTAGCACTTTTAGATTTACTAGAATTTACAGGAATAATAATTTAAACCAGTCAAACTCTGTCCTGAGAGTTGAAGGAAGAATG
This sequence comes from Schistosoma mansoni, assembly GCF_000237925.1. Classification (NCBI taxonomy): domain Eukaryota; kingdom Metazoa; phylum Platyhelminthes; class Trematoda; order Strigeidida; family Schistosomatidae; genus Schistosoma; species Schistosoma mansoni. Next base: position 718,624 of record NW_017386047.1, read on the forward strand.
ATGACGCCTCAGGATGATAAATGAGATTCTTCGGAATTCACGAGGCTGATGACTCTTCCAATAACCACAGCAACAATTTTTATAGGAACAAGGGACGTACGGACAATGTGAAAGACCAGAACACCAGTCAAATAGCAACGGAAGTGAAGAGATACAAATTGGCAGTTTGTTAGAATCAGCGAAACCCATCTAGCACAAGCTGAACAGCAAAGGCTGGATACGGAACAGAATCAGAAATACTCAATACAGCTACCTTTAGACATGCTTACAAATTTGCTGAACTCAATGTACCTCTCAACAACAGGTTCTGAGCTTTACAGGATCTACTGGAAGAACAAGAAACTACGATGGAGGACAAATGGAAAAAGATCAAGAAGCATTAACTTCAGCATGTCAGGAGGTTCTCACTCGAAAGCAGCATCAGAATAAGAAATGAATCTCTATGGGAACCCTGGACAAGATTGAAGAAAGTAAGAACAAGAAAACAGTTATTAACAACAGTCGAATACGTTCAGAGAAAGTCAAGTCCCAAGCAGAGTACAAAGAAGATAACGAGTAATTGAAGAGGAGCATTAAAACTGAAAAGCAGAAATACATGGGTGAAACACTCTATACCTGTGAAGCAACATCGATGAACAAGGAGTATCGGATGCAGGCTTAAAGGCGAGGATAAGCAATGCCATGACCGCACTTCTACAATAGAAGAACTCAAAACAACTGTCCACTAATTACAAAGGGAGAATCTTCAATAAGAACGTCAAAACAGTCCAACTGTATGGAACTGATACTTGGAGAACTATATCAACCGTCGTCAAAAATGTACACGTATTTACAAACAGTTGTTATAGCAAAATCTCAACATTCTCTGCCCGGATACTATCAGCAATAGCCTTTTATGGGAGAAAACAAATCAGCTTTCAGATTAAGAGGAAATTAGGAAAAGATGTTGGAAGTGGAAACTTTAACATGAGGCAAGCCCTAACCTGAAAGGAAACGGAAAAGATGAAGCAAGCGAAGAGGAGGATTAAAGCCGGAAAGCAGAAATATATGGAAGAGCCAACAACGACGGCGGAATAGGCTGCAAGAGAAGGGAACATGAAACAACTATATGATACAGCGAAGCAATTAGCACAGAGCTATAGTAACCGAAGATACTCGCCAAAGACAAAGAAAGAAAGATAGTCACGGAGATTCAAGAACAGAGGAAAAGTTGAGTAGAATGTTTCAAGGAACTGCCGAATAGATCAGCCCCATTGAATACACTGGACATCGAAGCAGCAGGCACAAAATTGACCTATGGACGTCACTCCACCAACGATCGGAGAAATCAAGATGACTATCAGACTAATCAAGAGTGGCAAATCATCAAGACTTGGCAATACACCAGCTGAAGTCAGACATTGAAGTAACTGCACATATGCTTCACCTTCTATTAAAGAAGATTTCGGAGGGGAGAACAAGTGCCCATGGACTGGAGAGAAATATACCTCATCAAGATAATGTACAACGGAGATGTGAGCGAATGTGAGAAGAACAGAGACATGACGCTGTTTTCACTAACAGGAAACGTTTACAATAGAGTGTTTCTGGACACGAAAAATGATGCAGTAGACGCCCGACTTCGAGACATTTCGGACATTGATTTCGACTTAGAATACGCAGATGTTATAGTCCTGTTTGGCGAAGACGCTGACAAAATGCAGAGTTTTCTGTTACAACTGAGTAATAATGCCAGGATGTTTGGGATGCGTCGCTTGGAGACTCTAGGTGACATGGCTCAGAATCGATCACAATGACGTAGGTGTATACACTATCTAACTTCCCTTAAACATTAAGATTAAAATTGCTTCATAACGTTCTTCCTTCCTAAACTATATCCTTATATACAATCTATCTTTTATATACTACCACCACTAAATTAACTACTTCTATGAATCCGGTGTTCATCTTGTTGTACTAACGAGGTATGGCAACTTGAACGGATGCTAAAATTTGCCTGATTCTACGCTGAAGCTGACTGACAGACTGATGATGGATAGTAAATGTTCAACCAAAAAAGAACGCCTGCTTCATTCGTCCTCTCAAAACTACCCACATTGAGTACAGTTACTTGACGATTAAGTCACCAATATGTGTTTCAATATCACATATAATCACCACAACTACTATTTGGCTTCTTTTAATCTATTATACGTATTCACATAAGAAATATTTTGCTAAAAGTAACAATAATGATAAGAATAGTATCTATTATGTGATAATGTGATCTGTCCGTTGACCTCAGTCGTTGTTTTAGTTTTTCTAATATAAATCATTTTACTTCTTTGTTGTTCATAATCAGATTTTAACTAATTAATCAAATTATGACTGTTAATCATTGACGCACACAAAACGAAAAACTGGATGAAATTTTCATTTCACATATGCTGACTACTTTTCTTAATACAAAATGAAGTGAAAACAGATAGTCTGTTTATCACTTTATAGAAGGTCTTCATTCAGCTATGAAATCATCTACAATGTTGATTCAATTTAGTCCAGTAATACTGGTCGAATAGAATTATCTTGATTTCAAGTCTTCAGTTTATCAATCTATGAAACTATCATTAACAATCACGATACTTTCAGACTCGATTAAATAATACGCCCCATAATGATTGACTATGAGAAAGTGATCATTCATATTGATGACAATGTCCACATCCCATTCTGTGTCACGTTCTACATCAATCACTGTGATAGATGAACATAACGTTACTCAATATTCCGGACACATACATTTGACTGTTATTCAAATAAATAATAATAATATATTCTAAAAATAATAATAATTACACAATTCACACCAGTTTACAGGCATGATCAATTTGATCTATATAGCAACATTAGATGTAGAGAAAAAACATCGGACACAGGAGATTGTTTTCAGTTTACTACTTCAGTAATTGTTTATGGAGTTTATTTATGACATGTATCACGGTAATCCAGCAAGGAAATTGTTACTTTTTTCTTAAGTGGATTGACTGATGATTTATGAACGGTGTTGTTTAAGGTTATTCCCAAGGCCACGACGAATGATAATAATTGATAATTACCTACAACTAGAAAAAGTCAAATTAAAACAGAGAGCACGAAACAACAAAACAATGATTACCAAAATATGTCTGTCAGATTTACCACTGTTCATGTTAGGTAATATTTAAATAAGTGAGGATGCCAGGGACAGTGTCAATGTAAACTGACAACAGGTACGTATTTAAACATTTAAAGTTCCGATAATCACACTCGTGAAGTAAGATACACTTACAGGCGCTAGAATATTTAATGCATTTTCAGAGGAGCAGCATCGATGCAGCAAAAAAACAATGTAAGAAATTTTATCGTACGAATAGTTTGTGGTGGATTATTTCAAAGTCTAAAAAAGTTACAGGCAAAGTAATCCCTATAGAGAGATCTGGAATATGTTTGTTTCGCTAAACACAAACAGTTACAAATGTCGTAATGTAAAGCTTCAGCATATTTGGTTGGATGTGAAGGATAGTTTGTTAAGTATTCTGGAGAAAAAGATAAGATTTAGTTTGAGTCTCCTCTTCCATAAAGGGTAAAGCCCAAGCTATATTACACCTAGAGTTATATGTCAAAGCACAATCAGTTACAAGAGTACGAAGTGTAAATCGTCTCTGTACTGATTCCAGCCTCAATTTATCCTTTATGCGCGCACTACTAAGAATAAACGCGCAGTATTCGAGGAGTGGTCGAACACAAACATTGTACATTAAAATACCTGGTTCATTTGTAAAAAGGTTACGATGCCTATAAGGCATTGAGACTTGGAAGTCCGTTTCATTATTTGCTCTGTAAATGATAAGTCGTAGGAGTACCTAAGTCTACTACCGTATGTAACCTATATAACACTTCACCATTTATGGTAAGATCTAAGTTCAGTGATGGATGTATCACGGAAGCATATCCATCCGCATTTAGCTGTAATAAGCTCCAGCTGCCATTTTGAATATTGCTCAGCTCATGTGGAGAAAATGAAAGCACTACTTTAAGATCAACTTCATGCAAAAATTGCTTACACACACAAAAACACTGGCAAATATCATTGATAAAAGCCAAAAAATAGGCCTAAGACACTACATTAACAGTACACCACTTCTTACAGTGACAGCGTTCCACAATGAAGATTTAATTTTAACCATTTGAAGTCGATTGCTGATGAAAGAAATCGAATCAACCAAACAAAGGGTTTTGAACCCCATAAGATGCGAGTTTAGCTAAAAAAAAAAGTTGGTGGTTGACCATGTCGAAGGCTTTAGAAATGTCCAGGTATAGCACTAATACAAGATATCCTTGGCTACGATGAGTATAGACTGAATTAAAGAAGTCAAAGTGACATGTCATACAAGATCGATTTTTAAGAAATCCATGTTGAGTATCATTGATAAATTTTTCAGTCAGTAAATAGTTAGTCACTAATAAGTTTTTCCATAATCCTAGAGATAACGGGAGTAATATATATTGACCGACAATTGTCAATGTCAGTCTTATCTCCAGATTTGTAACGTGATATGATGTACGCGGTTTTCCAACGGTCAGGGTAAGAGCCTGATTTCATAGAGAGAGTACACAGCTTTTTTAGAAGAAGCGAAATATCTGGATCACCATACTTGTAGAGAAATGATGAAATCCCGTCTGCTCCGTGACCTCTCCAAAACTTAAGGGTATTTAAAGCCTTACTAATTTTCGAGCATGTGAAGGAGATAAATTTTATCAAGTTACTAGTCACACAAATAACTCTTGAAACAGCACCATTTATGGATTCCTTGACACTTGCAAAATTAACACGGAAAAGGTCTGCTATAATTTTAGAGTCGTATATGAAACTGTTGTTATGCAGGATGCATAGTATGTCAATATTTTGAGTTGGTTTAGCACGCTTATTGAAAAAGAAAATTATGTTTTGCGTTTTTGAACTAGTATTAAGTGTTAATAGCTCTTCATTATCAGCTTTTAACCTAAGTTTCTCTTTAGTTTTGTTAGAAATTATTGTTATGTGTGCGACTGCCGTGAAATCGTTTGAATTAAAATAACGTTTCTGTAGGCGTTTCAGTTTATTACGATATTTAGCTGGTATATATAATTCGTAAGGTTTCAGTAAGTCAGTCAGTTACGACGTAGAACATCGTACGCACGTACATCAGTACGAATTGCCATACCACATTAGCACAGAGATGAAGTTGTCTATTCAAATCCCATATTGGTAGAAGTAGTAAGAGTATAAATATTATGTGAAAGATAAGGGTTTGAAGATGTTATTGAAGGAGTATAATACGGTGAAATAAATTTGGAAAGAGAAAAAAGATAAGGACATGAAGAATTCAGAAGGTTAGAATTTGGTAGAACACACGACCGTTGCTGCTACCTTGACGTGGTGGTTGGGCTTGCCTATCGTGATGAAGGAATCGAGCTATGCTGGCTGGAACAATCGTTCCTTGAGGTCCCACCATGCCAGACAGGTCGGTTGAAGAGGTAAGACTAAAAGCAGCAATCCCAAGGTCCGAAGGCGAAGTCGTACTGTCGACTGTAAAGAGGTGTGACGGCAGTAAGGTGTTACCTTCATGACAGCGATGCTGCCTACCCGCATAGAGGGGTGGGGTTAGAAAAGGTCGACCCTAAAAATGCACACCTCGCCTTATCCCACGGATTTCCGTCTCCGGCGGTAAGGTCCTTTGAAGAACGGAGCTAACACTTCAAAATCCCCCACAAAAAGGCCGTGGATGACTGGTCTCAAGCAGTTGTCCCTTGGGCACTGCGGTCACGCTCCCACGTCGTCAAGACTAACACTAATCCGACTTCTTTTTCAGGTCCCTCAAGAAATACCCTTCCACGGTGTGGGCAGCCGGGAAGTGATATTAGCCCTCATATTTGTAACAACACACGAGACCAAGTTGGTCACTTTTAAATTCGTAAGGTTTACTAAACTTGTATGTTCTAATTGGTGCACAGGCATCTGGACAAGAGTTAACAACTAAATAGAACATGTTGATGGCATCTGTGAGACTATTACATGAGAAGAATTCATCCCAGTCTGAGGGTTTGGTCAGTTAGCGCAAGAGGTACCAGTCTGCATGCTTATAGTCTCTATATTGTCAGGGTTTTGAATTGGTCGGTTTGGAGATGAATAGATAGGGAGAGCATAAGCTACTATCTTACGGCCACTGCTTTCAAATTCATTGTATACTTGTACAGATACTGGGATGACGTTTCTACTAAATATTAGATCAAGTATATTTTCACCACTTGTTGAGGTACGAACCCACTATGACCAGCAGTGCAGCTTAAGGATTGCCGAAAATTCATCACTGTTTGACTGACAGCTACCGGTACTACAGTTAATCCCAGGATAATTGAAGTCGTCTGTGATAACCCTAACTGGTATGGAATTTTTAGTTTTCAGTGTTTTTAAGAGCCTTAACATTAGAATTAGGTGTTTGAATATGGGCTTCAGATATTACACTGGAAAATATCGCATTAGTGGGGCAACGGCGTTGGTTGTGACCTCAACAATGCTATTTTCGTTTAAGGTGCGCTTTTGCATTAGTCTTTGGTTGGTGGTTTTATCTGAGACTATACGAGCGTTTCTAAACTGTTCGGATTCTTTCAACTGTTCAACTATTAAATGGGAATCGAATCTTAACAAGATATGGAAATATTTCTGGTGCTTTTCATTAAGTCGAATATATTGACATGGACTGCCTTATAGGTTAGTTGCCTTCAGTATCGAATTCCTTACACATTTATTGGCGACTTTTTCAGGTACATTATAGAGGATAACATTATTTCAAGAGATTATTCGTTTAGTAACTTCACTAGCGATAAAATCGATGAGATCCTACCTTGATCGTGTCTTCAAGTTCCACAGTAACCACATCCTTTGTCAACAGCAGTTTAAGGAGTGATAGTGCCTTTGGTTTTTGCTGAATATCATCGTGCTTTAATTAAGAGTCCGCACATGACTCCACTTTAGAACACATATCGCCTAAGTGCTTATAGATACTGTGTTATTTAATCCAAATATGATCGATACTTTTTAATGTTGAGTCAGAACATATATTATGTTGATATTAATGGGAAGATATTTCGATTGAGTTAGAGAATGTTTGGTGTCTGTAGTCTTTCGACAGTAATCGGTGAATATGAGTTTCATAGTGGTAGTTACAGGTTAGTGAAGTGTAGCCTCACTTCTGGAGAAACTACGTCTCTTCATGTGGTTCAAATTCATATCACTCAACTTTGCTGTGTGAAAATTAACTACTACGTCACGCGACCACGCTGACATTCTAAAGAAAATTCTTAACAAAAATGTAATTCATTAAATAGGAATAATATATTTGTAAAATCTCAGCGAATGAATTTTTAGTAAATCCAACGTTTCGCCTGGCAATCTGGTCCATGCTTTTCCTTGCATAACACCATTCTTTGCCTCGAATATGTCGGTGAGTTGTACTCGATGAACAATTTGGCAGTTTAATCCATCAGAGGAATCCCGTATGATATTGACTATGTTCTCAGTCACGTCATAGTGTCGAAGACGTCTTCATGGTGTTAAAATGTCGCCGCTATCAAATACTTTCTCGTAGTCAGCGAAGTTGATGTAGAGTGATGGATTTCGGTCATTTGATTGTACCACAATGATCCGTAGAGTTGCGATTCGGTCTGTACGCGATCGATCCTTACGAAATCCAGCCTGTTGATCTCGAAGTTGCACGTCTACGTCCTTCTCTCCAATCTCTTGGTACTGGTTCTTCATCCCAAATCTTACTGTAAGGAATGTGGAGTATCTTTGCAGTTGCTGCTACATCTGCTTTAAGTGCCTCTGCTGGAATGTTGTCTGGTTCCGCTGCCTTGCGGCTATTGATTTGTATGATGACCATGCTGATCTCTTTAATTGTTGGTGAGCCAACATCGATTGGGATGTCCGTGGGTGCTGCTTCGATGTTGGGTGGATTCAGTGGACCTGATAGATTCCAGAGTTGTTTGAAGTGTTCTACTCACTTGTTCCGTTGTCCTTCAATGTTGGTGATTACCTTGCCTTCCTTACTTTCCACTGATCGTTCTGGTTTACAGTAATTTGCAGCGAGTTTCTTTGTTGTATTGTACAGCATTTTTCATGTTTGCTTGTCTTGCAGCCTTTTCCGCCGCCACTGCGAAATCTTCCACATATTGACGTTTGTCAGTTTTGCTGCTCCTCTTCACTTGTTTGTTTACTTCTGTGTATTCGGCTTGAACCTTGGCTTTTTCTGCTCTTGTTCGGCTGGTATTGATTGCTGCCTTCTTGTTTCTCCTTTCTTCAATATTATCTAGTGTACCAACAGTTAGCCATTCCTTATGATGGTGTTCCTTGTGTCCCAAAACCTTCTAACATTTTGAAATGATTGCTCCGTTGATCCTTTTTCACTTTCTCTCCACAGTGGTAACCTCTCAGGCCTGGAACCTGTTGCTGAAGAATATCTTGAATTTGTTGAGTTTGTATATCGAAAAAAGCTGTAATAATTATTTCTGCTCCTCAAGTTTTAATTTCATTTTGGCGACCGTCAAATGATGATGCGATTGTATATCAGCTCTTCTCCTGTTTCGCACATCCTCCACCGACCTCCTGAACGTTTTGTTGATGCAGATGTGGTCCATTTGATTCTGTACAGTGTAGTCCGATGAAGTCAATGTGGTTTTGTTAATGCGTTTGTGTGGGAACATTGTGCTGCCTAAGACCAGTTTATTGAAGGCTCAAAGGTTTGCAAATCTCTCACCATTTTCGAAGGAACTCGGTTTTCATCATGAGACGCCATAGTTATTCCTTCAACTACCAAGGCAGAGTTGATATTTTTTGAATATTTTTTTCTGGTTAGCACTTTTTAGCGAGTTAGTTTTCTACGGGATGGGGTCGCTAACCACATACCCAACCCTCCTACTGTACTCGGGCTTGGAACCGGTAAAAACCCATTGAGGAGCTAATGGCGGAGTTAGGTACCTGACAGTACTACTAAAGATAATGCGTATATCATACCACGTGACAAATCGAGAGATATGTTGACATTATCAATGATGGGCTCATAAATATTACTCCAGTTATCTGCAGGATTCTGTAAAAAATTGTTTTTGGTGAACTCTTCAACTATTTACCAACTGAAAAATTCATCAATGGTTCTCAACTTGAATGGTTTTAAAAATCCATCGTAAATTACATACCACTTTGACTTCTTTGAATCAGTCTTTCCTCAATGTAACCAAGGATATGTAGTCTAAGTGTTATATGCGACGTTTCTAAAGCTTTCGTCATGATTAGCCACCAACTTGATATAAATAAACAGTCATATCACGGCGTCCAAAATACTCTGTCCAATTGCATTCATTCTTTTCTTAGCCATTGACATCAATTAGGCAAAATTAACTCTTTCTTGACGTACGCTGTCCTTGTTAGAATTGGCTGACTCAATCTAAACTATCTCTCTATATGAATTACTTTACCTGTAAATTTTAGTGACTGTAAAGTATTCAGCCAAATTCTATCTGCAAGAAAAAATCACACCCATCCTTTGTTCGCTGCATTGGTGCATACGGCTTCTGTGAAAATGCAATAAATATTCTGTCACCTGTGAGTGTATCTTAATCCTCAACTTATGTTATGGGAAGCTTAAATGTTTGACCATTATTGTTAGAAAATACAATAAGTGAAAACACATACCTTTATGTCAACACTCTCCCTGTCAGCCCATAACAGTTTCAATCATATCTAGCATAAATAATATATATCACTGGATCACATGACACATGACACCTGACTGACATATTTCAGTGGTTATTGATTTGTTGTTCCGTGATGTATTCTTCTGCTTTATTTTCTCTGGTTCTAGATGGTCATAATACTGTCATTATCGTTCGAAAAATGACTTCAAATGAACCGTTCATAAATCAAGAGAACGTCCACATACGAAGAAATAAGTCCCCGGTGGATGAATTTCATTGTCGTCATGCATCTCGTAAATGTACTACCTAAACAATTTTGGACTCGTCAAGTCAAAACAACGTTATATCACATGTTTGTTCCCTTCATTAAATGAGAGGTGATATAAGTTCTTCCGATGGTTTTGCACGAAGTAACTCTTAAGACTTAGTTATTGAGATATATGTGAAAATGTTGATTCTTGTCACAGAAGGTTACAAAGATTTATCCGGCGCGCAACCAATGTTCGATCATGATTTAACAAATTTGACTACGGTGCAATCTGACTGTATGAATCAATCAAACAATGTGGTCAATTTACACAAACTACAGAACATTTAGTAACTTGGGGATGAATGTAGTGATTAGTACTGACGATTCATTCATAACAAAAAGAGATTTTGAATATCATACTTAACTGGTAATTTATACATTTTATTATACTGCGTAAATTGAACTTTTATATCGACTACATTCTAACATGTTTCACATGTTCTAATATGAGAGTGTTGGAGTTAGTCAAAAGTAAGATCCAGACATATGTTCCAACTAATCAACCTACATCACCAAGCCAAACAATGTGACTTTGCTATTTCAACACAAATATAGGTGAAGATATATGGAATGCTACAGGAGGATTCTTCAAACCGACCTCAACAATCTGGCATTATTAAGCATGGTTTCTTTTTACTTCCTCGAAATAATTAGTTAGAAGAAGTACACATAGGCTCAACTTAGAGTTAAAAATTTACTCTGAAGAGTTTTATGTTTGCCATAAAAAAAGCTGACGTGCTCATATAAACTCACATATTCACCTTCTCTTCCTGAAGAACGTAATTCTCTCCATTTCTTGATTAATTCACACTTATCTACAGCACTTAATGGTATTTTGATTTGCTTAAACTGATCATAATTGGATAATAGATGGAAATCGTAAACGGTAAATGAAGTAGTTTTTGAACTGACTTCAGCATAGGGAATCTACGAAAGGATTATTGTAATAATCTGAGTTCATCCAGTCAAGCACGAGTGTATGCAAAATCATGTGGATAATAGTAACAGAGGGATTATTGTGATAGCGATTTAGTAAGGGAAGTTGATCATTTGCCTACTGTTTACTTTGAGCCACATTTTTTCACATCATAACCCGGTTTGTTAGTTAAACATTTTGTTCATTCCAGTCAATACCGATTGATATAACTGAAGGTTTGTTGTTAATATTCACTGCTTACCAACATTTGTGTATTTGTTAATCAAGAATGTGTCCACTTTGAACATTGTCGTTCTTCATGAAATTTACATACTTTGTTTTATATGTATTCGTTGTTGAGTTTTTCAGTTTGCAAAAACCGGTATCAGGTGATTATTTCGGCTTTTCAGTAATGGTACTTTCAAGGTGTTATATAATTCGGATGTTGAATTATGAAACCTAATGTATATGATGAAGAAAGTTCTGATTTCAGCCTGTTGATTTCATGACGGTTTACCTACTTTCGAAAAAACATTTTGATGAGTTTGTATCAGTAGACATTCTTACACAGAACGGATATAAGATAAGTGCATTTCACGCTCTGTTTGTTGAGAATGATGCAGCGAATTTCGGTTTGCGTGTAACGCATATTCAAAGAACCTCATCTATTGAACCGTTTGATTTACTGTGGTCAGGATGCGAACAAAAACGGAAATGTTATTCTACTTGTTCATCGAAATATCATTTTGATGGAAATTTCATATTGTCATTAATCCGTACTTGTCACAGAACTTGACCTGATTGATCATTCTGGAAATGAATTTCAGCTGCAGCAAATGGTCAAGTTCACTTTAAGTCCAATCACTGATCATTGATTTAGTAATTTAATTCTGAGTTGAATATTGATTGCGAATTGTAAATAAGGTTTTTCAGACTTAACTTTCATTGAAAAATTGTTTCTCAATTCATATTCTCATTGATCGTTGTTCATATATATAGAATGGGTTATTCTGCTAATGTTTCCGATTCTTTTCCATTTTAACAAAGTATCCTTTGTGGTTTGGCTAATTTTTCTGTTACATTTTCAGATTGTCTTTGATCTGTTGATGAAATGCTTCATTCACCTTTGTAATTATTAGTGCTAATTTATATATACTTACTTCCTTACTTCTCCCTGTTACTCCTAGTGTGGAAGCATGAGCTTTTATTTATGATTGTCATTCAAACTCTGTCCTAGGCAATATATTTCAGTTAAATACTGATACTTTTATCTGATTAGATGCTATACTCGGATGCTTAGCCAGTCTTCTGACCCCCAAGGTAGATGTATAAATTGAACTGAACACGAGAGAAAGGGCGCAAGATATGCGAAAAGCACTTTACTCCAAAGGTTCATTTATGTACAGAAAATATAGAGGTTTTATAGTATTTTTGGAAGTTATTAGGTTTTTGCTGAAAACTCAAGAATACTACTGAACATAGTAGCAGCGTTGTAATCAGCCAACCAGAACCTCTACTTGTGACTTTTAGTTTTCGTGATATTTCCAGCATAACATTAATGAAACGCTGGCTGGATAAAATTCCTTCTAATGTTTCCTGAGCTTTTTATGTCTAATGTGAGAAATTGTCAGGATTGCTCCAATAAATACGAAGTGATATTCCTTTTCTCGAAGTCAATTTGACAACAGCCTGATATTTGAGCTAGGGTATTACATCAATAACAATTGCTGTCCAAAGTAACACTGACCAATTTTTATCAACGTATTTATTTTTCAACTGTCTGTAAGATTGACCTGTACAATCCTAAAGTGAACCATTAAAAAATTCATTTCTTTAGTATTGGTATTGATTCCTGATATTTCTGAAACTCAGTAGAGAAAGATGCACTGTAATTACTAGTGATTTCTGTTGTTAATCCACATGTTGTTTGTACAGATATGTGCCTTATATTTTACTTATCTAAACAATGATGTTTATTCGAATTCAGAAAACGTGTGACATCTGTGTCAATAAGAGAAGATCAACGACCATCGGAAATAAATCAAGGGGTCTATTCACAGATGTAGTGGTCTTTCATACGTAGCATTTAAAAGACGACCACATAAATAACAGAAGAAATAATACTGTAAACTGAAACCAAGAAATAAAACCTTAGACGATGCGTTAATCTAACTAAGATAGATTGTTTATTAGAACATTGAATCATTCGTTATACAAAATGAATCTTACAATCGTTTGAAAATAGTTCGAACTACTATGTAGTGAAGAGCAGTGTTGTGTTTTTGTACAAAAAAAGAGTAAGCAGATTTTTAAAAGACCAGAGTCAATGAAGTCGGGCTTGTCATCGAAATCAAGAAAACGGGCTAATGATACTATCTTGGAGAGTGACGACAGTTGAACTTTGCAATGTCTTCATCATGATTTATAATCAATAAGTCGTTCACAGTGACGAAAAAAGGTTATTGATTCCACAACTAGTAATTAATTTCAATATCCGATGTTTGGAGAATATAATAGGAAGGTGGATTTTTTTTGATTCAATCAATTAACTAGCTGACGTCTATTGTTCGAGATATAGGCTACCCATTGCCTCACCTCATTTGTTAATCGGACTTGTTAATTAACTATAATTGTTAGTAAGCAATACGACTTATGTTTATCGAAACTTGTCGATAAGATATTGATGATTATCTAGTGAGATTATAGGTGGACAGAGTTCTCCTCAATGTAGTTACAAAGAGACATTTTTAGGTGATCATGGTTTATTGTGCAAGTTGTTGACGCTGACTACTTCATGAAACAACAAAATACAGAGTGACTGTTTTGTTCTATGAAACAGTTGCTTAGCAATACGCTTCTACAATTCAACTATGGATTCAATCGGAAAGTTTCAGCACTAAAATCGAGATTTCAACATCCAAACAATTGAGTTTGAGTGAATCGATCAGCTTACACTCTTGAATCAGAGATATTATTCATTGAGATTGATAATATACGTCATATATTGGATATGGTTGAACACTGTTTTGATCACTGCTTTTCATTAGAACTGTGAGGATAAATGCCTATTAAATTTACCCACTATAATGGTACACCATGATTTTGGTTCAAAAGGGATTTCTTTCTTTTCAAACAGTACCAAATTTCATTACTGGAAATTTAATTCAATCATCCATACGAGGTTCAAATTGTCATGGACGGGTGTAGGTGTAAATTCATGAACAAATTGTTTATATAATGATGATTGTTCAGGTAAATTAAAAATATATTTTCACAGTTGAAATCATGAGTCAATTGAAGCTAGCCCACCATCAAAAACCTGGAAGCACTGGACAGCCG